>NC_135220.1:24676677-24761677 GCF_052324685.1 Brachyhypopomus gauderio | reverse complement strand
AGACGCACACAGCTGTGATGTCGAGGAAACCTCGTCCAAACACTCGAGTCACCACTGCATGGCACAGACATTGGACCTGGAGCACGGAGCCTTAAACGGCCGATTCAGCAACAATGCTAATGTGGCTAACAATGAATGAAAATGATTGGGGAACTGTCAGCATGTTCTCATTTGCCATGTGAATGACCAAAAACATCATCCTTTAGTGGCTAATCATCATTCCACTGACCACTTCCTGCAGTTGCTTCTGCAGGGGCCCCATCTCCATCTGACTCTTCTCCCGCTCCTGACGTAGACTGTTCAGCTCCGCCTCCTGCTCCCGCATGGAACGCAGCAGTGCCTCCTTCTCCGCCTGCAACCCCACCAACACACTGCTCAGCTGGTCCCCTGACTGGAACACACACACACACACACACACACACACACACATATGCACACCCACAGTGTAAAAACAAAGCGGTACCATTTGTGGATCACACCATTTTACTATACTGAACCTTATTTATGTGTAATAAAGACAAAAAAAGGCCAGTCAAGAGAAAAGCCGCACCGCCTCTTTGCTTTGCAGGGCGGTCTGGGCGCTCAGTGCCTCGGCTTTCCTCAACTCCACCTCTCGCCGTAGTTTGTCCAGCTCCAACCGATGCTCCTTCTCCCAGCTCACCTGTGGACACCCAGACTTAATCACGAACCGCAGATGCTGACTGCTCTCAGTAGCCTGGTGAGTGCATGCTTTAAACCATGAGACACTAGAGAGCGACAGATCTCACTAACCAATATGGTTTAAGTTGCCTCATTGGCACCCTTCTCACCATGACAGTATCATGAAAACCATGCAAAGAATGCACTAACAGGGGCTTATTTGGGAAACACGAAACACCATGTATACCTCAAGTGGCCACTCCACTGTGATTTCACTCACTGACTGAAAGTATTTGTTAAAACATGCAATAAGGGTTGTCATCTGAGCAGAAAAATGCCTTACTCCTGCAGGACATGCTAACACGAACCTCTGTCAGAGAGGGAAGAGTTGTGTTTGTGAGGTGGCTTGCTATGCGTCATGTATGGCCCCTCCCACACTTGTCAATCACACCTGTGTTTTGTTCTCCATGTGCTTCGTTGTTTTGGTTTGTTGTTATGCCCTCTCCTCTGGTGCTCCACCCCTTGTTATTGTATTCACCTGTGTCTAGTTTAGTTCCGTTAGTCTGTGTACTTATACCCCTCATTTTTAGTTCTACTTTAAGTTCTACTGGTCATAGATCTAAGTTGCTTCTTTTATTTGTTATCCTTCATGTTTGCAAATAGCCTTGTAATTGTTATATTAAGCCATGGTTTTGTACATAGTCAATTTTGTTGTAATCTAACTTTTTGCTCATTGGTAAATTGACCTTGGACCATTCTAACAACAATAACTTTGGATTTTTAATAAATCTCGCTGTTCTTCACGTGTCCACCTCCTGATCACTCCTTGTCACACTATGAAAGACTATGAAAGAGCAGTGGTTTCTTTCGACACTGCAGTCAAGTGCATTAGGGAAAAACTAAAAAATGTTACAATTAGTTCATTTCTCAAGGGGTTTTAATAGATATGACTGCTTTTAAATTTGCATTAATGAGAGATGCAAGTGATTTCACTTTTAACATACTGTATAGCAGGGGTACTCAAATAGAAATGATGAGGGGACACAATTATTTTTTTCAATGACTCAAGGGGCCATTTATTGGGACGGTGTATGATAATGTATCATAACAATATAACGTATAACATTTATAACATTTCCTTTTTATTCAAAACAAAATATGACCTAAAATAAAAATATAATTTGCATTTGGGCATAAATTAAAATTAATAGCTATTCATTATCTCTGAATCCGTAAATGGCTTCATGTGCTTTGCCAAAACCCACGGTACTCTAAGGGAGCATTGTGTTGCTGTTTGTTGTTTTGTCAAAGAAGTGTGGAGGATTCGGTTGGATGTTTCATATGATGCTTTAAGAGCATTTAATTTTGTTGTTCTGATCTCGGAGTTTTGCAGAAATATCTCTTAAAAATTTTTTGATTCATAGTGTCGTTTCACATTGCAAATTTTTATTGCCGTGACAGTTTCTTGACATATTAAGCACATAGGGCGAATACTGGACGGTGGTAGAAAGAACGCAAACCTTGCTGTCCATTCTGGAACTGGCGGTTTTCGTTGTCCAGTTTTTTGGGGGGGGCAAATTTCGGGCATGTCATTATTGCTCCGGTCGGTAAACGTGTTGCTGCTGTATGGTGTGATTTTTGTTTCAAAAGTTCCACAGAAGCAAAAGTAAATCTGCAGGCAAAATTCTCAGCATCAAGAGCAGAAAGTATATGTTGTGAACACAAAACACAAAAAAATATATCAAAGGTCTATTTTAAAAATACAATTGGGGATTTTAAACTTATTTTCGTTTGCATTTTGACAAGTTTTTGGTTCCATTGTTTTTTGTTTTTTTTTTGGATTTTCCCAGTAAGGTCTTTTGCTTCTGGAATCTCTCTTTGTTTCTGCTTCGGTTTTTGGTTCTGACTTTTGGAACACATTTCATGTGTGGGAGGGTCTTAAATGAAGGCGTTCCTCTGCAATCTCCATTGGTCACTGATTCCGGACTGACACAGAGCTCTGAAACCGCCTCTGGGACCAAGCCACGCCCACCCCACCAGCTTCCCAGCGTTTTCAAACATGGCGGAACGCGTGGGTTCTGTTTCACAGCAGCATTTAACTGAGTTTTGCCATTAAGATTTATATAAAGATTCTAATTAATTGCTAAATGGTCTGTATATATTGCAAATTAATTAATTAATTAATTAATATTTAGCTGTCACGTCTGGCTCCGCCCCTTTCTAGTATCTCGTCGTTTTTACGTTGTATTTGTTCTCGTTCTTGTCACGCCCCTCTGTTTCAGTTGTTCCGTGTTAGCTCATATTAGTTTTACAAGTGTGTGTGTGTGTATATATATATAGCCCATGTCCAGACTTTAACTTCAGGGATCATTGTCGTTTCTTTAGCTCCTATTTGGATGTGCAAGGTATTCAAGCCTTATCTGTCTTTTGTAGTTGTGATTAGCTTCGTGTTTGTGTATGGTTAAAGTCTCTGTTCCATTTTAAGATTCGTAGTGTTTTAGGTTTTCAGTTCATGTTTGGTCTCTGTGTTCTCGAACATGGCTTATGTTATGGGTTTGTTAGAGTCACTGTGCTTATGCTTGGTTGCGTGTTCTTGGCGTTAGCCTATTGGGGTATTGTGCCTGACAGTGCATGTATGTTCAGATGGTCTTCATGTTCATGTGTCGGTTATATGGTTGTTACTTGCTTCCCGTGCGTTTGTTCCTGTCAGTGTGTGTAACCATTCATTTTACTCTTGTTTGTTCTAGTTTTGTGTCCTTGTCATTTCTGCTGCCTTAGAGTGTAAGGGCGTGTTCTCTGTTCATCATGCCTCGTCGTTCGCGTTCCACTTGCGTGTCCTCAGTCAATGTAGAATATGAAATAAAGCCTAATGAGATTGTATGCTCTGTTTCGCATTTGTGTCCTCCCCTTGATTGTGCAACAGCTAAATCGTTACATTAGCACACTTCACCAGTGTGAGCTTTTTAAAATTTTAGTGAACTGGATGGAGAGAAAACACTGATGTGTGGAAGATATATGAGTATTTTCAATATCTACAGACCATTTAGCAATTAATTATAAGCTTTAGTGGTAAAACTCAGTTTACATGCTGCTGTGAAACAGAACCCACGCGTTCCGCCATGTTTGAAAACGCTGGGAAGCTGGTGGGGTGGGCGTGGCTTGGTCCCAGAGGCGGTTTCAGAGCTCTGTGTCAGTCCGGAATCAGTGACCAATGGAGATTGCAGAGCAACGCCTTCATCTAAGACCCTCCCACACGTGAAATGTGTTCCAAAAGTCAGAACCAAAAACCGAAGCAGAAACAAAGAGAGATTCCAGAAGCAAAAGACCTTACTGGGAAAATCCAAAAAAACAAAAACAATGGAACCAAAAACTTGTCAAAATGCAAACGAAAATAAGTTTCAAATAACCAATTATATTTTTAAATATACTTTTGATATATATTTTTTTGTTTTGCATTCATAACATATACTTTCTGCTCTTGATGCTAAGAATTTTGCCTGCAGATTTACTTTTGCTTCTGTGGAACTTTTGAAAAAAAAATCACCCCATACTGCTGCTGTTTATTGTTGCCATGGAGGCAATCCCTAGCCTCATCTTGAGATCGTGGTGCGCGATTTCAAAATAAGAGCGGATAGCACGATTGAAAAAAAAAGTTTCTATTTGAGTATGGGGGCTGTATAGTGTATAAAGTGGAATAATATTTTGGAACTCTGCAGGAGATTATCTTTCTAGATAGCAGGCCCCAATTCTCCTTCTAAGATTCCCAAGCAATTCAGATGTTGCACTGTTTACATTTGCATAATAAAAGTATTGTGGATTGATGGGTGGTCTGATTAAACTAGGCTTGCCAAGTTCTCTTCTGGAATATACCAGAGCTCATCAGGAAAATGACTTATTACAGAGCTGTGGTGAAGCTATTGGTTATATTGATCCAGCCTGGGGAGGTGCTGGACCTGATCTTAGATCAGATAAATGTGGCTGTACGTCAGTGTGTCATTTGGGGGCAACACTCACTTTCTCCTGCAACTGCTTCAGCAGGGCTCCCATCTCCATCTGACTCTTCTCCCGCTCCTGACGTAGGCTGTTCAGCTCCGCCTCCTGCTCCCGCGTGGAGCGCAGCAGTGCCTCCTTCTCCGCCTGCAGCCCCACCAACACACTGCTCAGCTGGTCCCCTGACTGGACCACACAAGGGAGAAGTGAGTGGATAAGGATGTGAGATTCTGTCACTAAGAGCAATGCCTGTAAGAATCCATGTTTGCACAGAGGCGCTGGGGCAAACCTTCTCTTTGCTTAGCAGGGCGGTCTGAACTTGGGTTATTTCCGCTTTTCCAGTTTTCAGCTCTTGTTTCAGTTTGACGATTTCTGCCTTGTGTGCTTCAAACTAAACATTACAGTAAAACCACTCAGACATGCTCAAATGTCCCAGCAGCGCCATTGTAAAATACGCACAATTACTCTGTAGAAAGTAAACACTCAAGCTACGGAAATGAACTGCCGTCTGCATCTTATCTTCTTTAATCAATAACAACACATTCCACATGTGGTGAGTTCAATTCCAAACATCAAACCCCAACTCAGCACATGTTAAACTGAGCTGAAAGAAGAAGCAGTTATGAGGATGGTCCACCTTCACACCCTTGTCCTGTTTGAGCTGCTCTAGTTCCTCCGCCATCTGCTCCTTGAGCCTGACAGCTTCCTCCTGGGCTTTCTGTGTGCTGGTCAGCTGTTTCACAGCATCGGCATTCTGAAACACAAACCAGCAGGTTAGGCGAGAATGACGAATGAAGGCCTCTCACACCAGTCGGGACCGGTTGATGTCAGTTGGAAGCAGTTGGTACGCAGGGTATCAGAAGTTGAGGAGAGTCTGGTGATGTGCTGTACCTTTCGCATGAGGTCCGCGTGTCTACTGACCAGCTCAGCGTGCTTCTCTTTGAGCCGAGAAAACTGGACCTGCACAGTCTGAGCCCGGTCTGTAACACAGACAGAGAATGAGAGAACAGGACACAGTTTCTGGCCATGGAGGAAGTCTAGACTAAATTGCCAAATACCGATTCACCACTGAAAACTCTTAAACGCCCCACTCAACAACATCTGTGCATCTAAAAACATATAAATAACCTATCAACTAAATTGGTTGGTTGAGTGCACCCAACCTATATTATTCAACCATCCTCCCACAAAGACTCTAGGCATGTGGGTGCCATGCCAGACACGTTAGCACAGTGTTAGTGTCCATAAAGAACAGACCAATCTGGAAATGGAGATCTGGGAGGAGGTCACTCACTGCCAGCATCCTCGACGGAGGCGTGCATGCTGGCGGCGACTGCACTTTGGGTCCTGAGCACCTCCACCTCCATACGGAGCTGCTCGTTCTCCACCATGGCCATCTGCTTGTGGGTGCGCTGCTCTTCGACCTCCGCCTCCAGCTTATTCACCTGCTCCTTTAGCTGGACGACGGCGCGCTGGGCCTGCGGACAGACGGGCACGTACACGCACGGATATATGTCTCTTTCTCTGATGCACTTTATCCTGCCTATAAGAAAGTAAATTTAGTTTATAGGCCAAGACACACACACACACACACGCACACACAAACACACTCGCACACACACACACACACACACACACACACACACACACACTCGCACACACACACACACACACACACACACACACACACACACACACACACACACACACACACACACACACACACACACAGACACACACACACACACACACACACACACACACTCGCACACACACAAGCTCACTCATGCTTTACCTCTGCTTTAAATATGTGGATTTCAGGTTTCACTGCTTCAAGCTCCTTCCTCAATGACTCCACCTCGGTCTCTCTATGAACATAAGCAAAATGCTGATGGAATCCAATAATGGACCAAAATGGAAATAAAGCAGGACTATTTGACTCATCAGATATATGACACAGATCTTTAATGGAGGTCCATTACCTTTGCACTCGTGTGTCACCTGAAGGGTCATACTGGTTGTATGCAAGGAACTGTCCAGGGAAATATGACATTCAGGACTCATAATGTTGGCATGAAAACTGTCATACACAAAATGAAAAAGGCCACTGCAAGAAATGATAATCATACCATCGGGTATCCTGTGCTTTCACCAAAGTCCATTTGAGACTCGGTGTCATCATCTTCAAATTGCTGATTTTCAACCACCACTGGCTTGACATGGTCAGCCAATGAAGCCGCACGCAGGAAGTTAGGAGGGGACTACATATACATATATATAGGATAATGTGTCATATGGCAACTTCTCTTTATGTGTAACCATTAAAAAAAATTACACAAACAAAATAGTTATTTTTTTAGTAAAACAAAACATTCAGTAAAAAAGTACTGATGAAGAGTTGACATAAATGTGGCTGAAAAAAAATCTTACATCAGGAAGATCAGGAATCTGGATGATAGTCTTAAAGAACTCGATACTTCTGGCTTTCTCAAAGAACTGGGTTAGACTGAGGAGAATCAAGAGAATCATATGAACCAAATCATTAATAAACAACTACACAAAATCATACAATAAGAGGACCGGATGTAACTCAACAGTGTTTACCCGTTAAACTGATCTCGGAATCTCTCCCGATGCCCTAACAGGGTATCCACGGGTATACCTTCAACACACATCAAAACGGGCATTCAGTATAGCCAGGTGAGCATTTATTCAAAGCCAAATATGGTAAATGGTATAGATGGGAGTGTCGGGTCGATTCCAAGCAGCATCAGAAGCAGGAAATCCCCAACTGTGCTCATCTCCGATTTGACTTCCTGTAGAAGATCTACCTTCCAACTTTGACCTACTGCCTGATCCTATTATATTAAAACCATTAGAGTCACGTATTCTGGATTTGAGTTGGAACGTGAACCTCACAAAGAAGCAGATCTTTTGGAGCAGGCACTGTTTGTGTAAGCCAAGGCCCACTCACGGCTGTGTAGCTTGAAGATCAGCTTGACCAGGAAGTGATACAGGGGGCCACAGTCCTGTATGACCGGGACCAGGGGTGCCAAGCGACACTGACCCACTGGTGTGGTCGAGCTCGTGGAGTTGGAGTCCAGTTGCCTGAAGACTGCATCACATGTATGGAAATATAAGATCAGACCCACATGACTGAACAAAGACTAAGACACCTGCTTCAAAGTGCAGTCCGTAGGCCTTTGATGTTAAGGTTATTCTGGCATTATTTCGCTGGTGACCGTGTTGTTGGTAATGAATATTCATAACAGTGGGATCAAATAAACTTGCCTGTTTCTTGTAACTTAAGAGCTGTTTCCATGTACTCAAACACCTCGCCAGTCGTTTCGATCCTGAATATAAAGGTTTATTTATCTTTGGTCTTAGCCAAGGTATGTTTTTAGTTAATAAACATTTTAGATATCCATGAGATAACATTGTCTAGAGCATATGGGTACTTACACTTGGTTGACATCAACTGCCAAAGCCTTTTCCAAAACCTCCTCTGGAGTTTCGAGATTTGGGGAAATCTCCTTATGCTGTTGTGACAACAGTCACTATGAGCAACAAGTATGTTTCCAAGAGTTTGTACACTAATAGGCACTTTTTTATGTGAAAAAATACTTTGCTATTTCAATTTTAAGTAAGCAAAGGAACCAGCACTACAGTGCACACACTCACCTTACAGTGAAACTCTATTTTGATGCACAAGTACTTTGCATACAGAGCAACGATATGCCCGTATCGGTCATGTAGGCGACCCTGCACCATACAGAATAAAAACAGCAAACGTCTCACTAGTTTTTGACAACCTATAATGTGTTTAAAACACCAACTTATTTAATGAAGGTGGATACACTGAATAACGGTAAAAAACAAAAATATCGGTATATATCACTAGCAAAATAATAGTAGACTATAAATAACAGTAGACTATAAAACTTCAGGTTATTGTCGTAACCTTTATTTATTTACCCATAAAGTTCCCATTTGCTTTATATTCGGGCAGTGTCCACGACTGTCTCGCACACTCTGGAATCAGAACACATAATATCTGGTCATGACACGTGTACCGAGCCACCTCTACGAGTTCACGTGTTCTGAGTGGTTTAGGAGGACTCACGTTGGGGTGGCCATCCCGTAGCAGTTTGTGCACCATGTGGCAGAACTTCCAGCTGAGGATGGCGTTGCTGGCGAGCGGCAAGCTCACAGCATGAGACCAGAAAGTAACGGCTCCACCTTCCTTGTGCGTTCCTAATAGGATGGCTGCTCTAATGTTAAGAAATAACCAATTTGACAACAGAGGGCCAACTACAGAACACGCATATTTGGAATAAGAGGAAAAACAAATCCGAGACCTTCTATGAAATAACTCAACACAAAAAAGCCGAAGAATGAAAGAGACTGAATGCAACCAACGCTGTTGAAAAAGATACTGCGCGCGTATTTCTCTTTGATTGGGGCTTCAGCAGAGGTTATGCACTTTCCAATGCTCTGGAGCTGTGGACACAACGGGTTTGAAGGTCAAATAATCTACACCTTAAGTCTTATACACCGCTATATAGGTTTAATAATCAATATCAACAAATAGGAATTTGCACATCCACTTTGTTCACATCCTAAGTCACCATATGATGTGTGCTGGGATAGGTGTATATTTCCTACACAATTTGAATTTGGTCCCAAGCGTTAATTCCCTGATTTGTAATTCCCAGTCTGTGCGTACTGTCGCGTCAATAGGTGAACAGCCGATAGTGTTCAGATAATACAAAAGCCCAAGTTAACTGAAGTCAGGAAAACAGCGAAGTAGCTTCTAAATGTTTCCTTCAGTGTTACAACAAACAAGACTAACACAAGGGAATTTACGGGATGATTAATTTTCTGCGATTTCTGTAAAGATAGGCCTACCTGTACTTTGACGAATTGTTCTTTCTCCGCTGCCAGAGCTTTTTCGGATTTGTCCGTTTTTTCACTCTTGTTTTTTGATGTCATTTTTGAATCCTATTACATGTACACCAAAATTATAAAATTAAACACCAAAACTTACCGGTGCGCCACAACCGTCTCTTGGAACTGCTCCAAAGATTCATGTGTCGTGTCTTATTTAGCAACGTCGGGAAGATTTTTTTAAATATTACATTAAGAGTAAATAACTGCATATGTTCCCGACCTCCAAACATGTCGCAGCCATGACCCATTTAAGTCAGGCTTTAAACCAACATCGAGATTTTTATCAGTCTAAAGTTTCTTAAGATACTAAAGTAAAGCAAACGAAGCGTCGTTCACTGTATTTCAGTTTGAACAAACTAATCAAAACAACTCAAATAGTGTAGTTTACATGTTTATGAGGAATTTAATAAACTACAAAACGTGCAAACATGGTAGTTTCAAAAACAGCATTCAAACTTTAAAAGACTACCAACAAATCTCACTGCAACACATTCACACATTGAAATACCTCTGGTGGTTTCAAAGTCCCTGAGAAATTATGTGGTCCTGTTTTTTTATAAGCTTTAAAGATTTAAATGATGTAATATGGCATCTCTCATCATACAAGCAGTCTCAAGTTAAAAAAGAACTGTGCTGTCTACTTCCAAATCTCAGAAACCAGAGCACAGACACACATTTACAATAAAACAGGTTTGATGCAGTGAAACTGGAATGACAAAACAGGCAGGATCATTCTGTCATCTTGCAGGACAGGTTTAACACTCAATACTTGGTCAATGACTAAATGACTTGCGAAAGCATGTTGCATTTTTTTTTATATCAAAACCATTTAAAATCCATAAATTTCTGTTAAATGCATTTTAACTACATTTTTAAATTTTTACATATTTCATTTTACTAACTCAGAAGAAAAACCTTATTTTGTTTCTTGAGAAACTTTATTTGCAGATGTAGTGTAGGTGGGCAGTGCTCAGGACTCGTGAGTGGAGGCTTCATGTTCACGTGATTCCACCAGCTCCTCAGTTCTTAGGGAAACATGTTCATCCACTGCACTACTGACTACATTCCTTGGTACTTGGGTTTGAGTGTTGACTCTGGATTTCCGTGTCATTCTAATTGAATGTTAAAGAGGAGGGGGGGAAAGACGCTTTAGTTTCAAATTTCATGGTATCATATAATCATCTGAATATGATTGAATTCCAGAAAGTTATGAAGCATCTGATAGATGAATGAAACGCAGCACATACATGTTTTTGCTGACTTTCTTCCTGGCTGTTTCTGGGAGACAGGGAGTGGTTGCAGCTATTACTATTCTTGTAGCTACAGCAGCAGACAGAGTCACTTCTGGGGGCGGGGCTGGGGATGGGGCTAGGGGCGGGACTTGGGGCAGGACTCAGAGGTTCGCCAGAAGTGTGTTCCAGACTGGCCACCATTTGCCGCGACTCTGCCAACAAGCGTTGCAAGCGACTTGTGGATGACACACACTCCTCCTGTTAAATCACAACACGCACATACATTCATTCATGTGAAAAAACAAAAACAAACCAGAAAGGACCGATGTGGTAGATATGTTTACTACTTAATTTGATAGGCTGAGTAACCTTGTTGCCATTGACAATAATGTTCAATGCCGCATCCTCTATAGGTCCACAGCTTTGCCTACTCCGTGGTGATGACATAGAGTGGTCTATATAGAAACAGGTCACACTACCTGGACTGAGACACAAAGAGAAGAGTTTCATTACCAACAAAGCCCAATGCACTGCTATCACTATGGTATAACTATGAATATAGAAACAAAGTTCAACTGAATTCGGCCTAATGACTGGTTCATTATTTTGCAAACCAATCATTTCATCTGATGGGTAGTCCCTACCAAGAGCACTGGGCGTCTTTTGGACCGACATCCACCAGCTGTACTGGGGTCTCGGTCTCTGTGTCATGGTCAATGACAGCGGTGACGACCACCTCTTGTCCTGCTCTACACTCGTTTCCTTGCTGGGAGTCGCTCTCCGCTGCACCATTACTACAGTCGCAGTAGTGGATGAACAGGGAGCCTGACTCGGTGGGAGACCCAGCACCTCCAACATCACTGACAGTGCATGAGGATGGGAGTGGGTGTGTGTTATTGCACTGTCCATGCACGTACTGTCCTATCTTTCTTCCTTGATGGAGCTGTGAGACAGGACTTGCACCCACTACACTACCGAGCCTAAAACCACAAATGTTTCAGTTAAAACTCAACATGTCCATGTTAGCTCTTGCAGTGTGATAGAAACCTATGGTGGCTTCACACCGGTTACCTCTCGGGTGACCTTTGACCTTCATATTGTCTCAGTGCTTCCCTGGTTGTCTCTAGGTTGAGCTTCAAGAGCTGGAGGTCATTCTGCTGATTAGCACACACCTTTGATGTCACACACACACACACACACACACACACACACACACACTTATATGCAGATAGAGAATGTTTAACCTTATCTGCCATGTTCCTG
The DNA here is from genome assembly GCF_052324685.1 of Brachyhypopomus gauderio. Lineage (NCBI taxonomy): Eukaryota > Metazoa > Chordata > Actinopteri > Gymnotiformes > Hypopomidae > Brachyhypopomus > Brachyhypopomus gauderio. Next base: position 24,749,603 of record NC_135220.1, on the reverse strand, counting down.
TGCCTGTAATTTAATCCCACTTTTTTGGTTGGTATGAATATGAAAAAAGAAAAAAAATGAAAAGAGGGGCAATAAAATTTAAAAAGCACAACATATTAGCGGTCACATGACGAGACCGGGCTCATAGTTCACTGAGCCACCTGAGGAGAAGTGGAGGAAAACTCAGAGGAATGTTGAAAAACCAGACAGCTACGCACACGTGAGAAAAGTAAGGATGTTATCATCTTCAACGACACTTGACATTACAGGAGCTTTGAAGGTGTACTTCGCTAAACAGAAAGCTTCAGTCAGAAATAGAAAGCGCTGGCGGTGACAATAACCTATGACGACGGCATAACAGGCTATATGGTAGCACCAGGGTAATGCTAAGTGGCTAATGCTAATGCTTATGTCACGTTCTCAAGCTGAAGGCACGGCATGGTGGGAGTGGTGGGAACTACCTGCTGCAGACACAGCAGTTCCGAGTCGGTGCGCTCTTGTTTGGATCGCGCCAGGCCCAGTAGCTCGTCCTTCCAGTTTTCGCCCTCGCCTGAGAGAAACGGGACAGTTGGGGTTAGGGAACGTCTCTCGGCAAAGGCACCTACACCGAGTCTCGGCAGCCAGGCGTTAACCCCGTTATAAACATACAAGTGAATCTGACAGAGGCTCAGAGATACCACAGATGTTGACGATGAACATGTCAACAATCTGACGAGTGCACACACATTCTCCTGTGTTTTTGGTCTGTGTCTTCAGTCTAGTGCAGGGGTGTCCAAAGTGCCGCCCGCGGGCCAAACTAAATCTGGCCCTCACTGCAAAGATTTTGGACACCCCTGGTCTAGTGTTTTTTTGTTTAAAGGCTGGTCCACAGTACCTAACAGCACCAACTCTTTCCTAAGCAGCTGCTTCTCTTGTTTAAGGCGAATGAGCTCCTCTCTCTGACTGTTGTTCTCCATGGTCTTTTCCTGAAGCTCATCTGGAGGAATACAGAAGATTAAAGCATATATCTGTCCAAAAGTAACAACTGATTTATCATAACTGTGGCTACTGTGACAAAAATGTCAGTTTCCCCAAACATAAACAAAGCAGAGCTGAACCTGGTTCTCTGATGCATAATCCCCAGGTTAACATATACGGCTAATGATTTTCTCACTGAATACTGAAGGAATGGTACTGAATGAGAAACGCTGACCCCTATTGGTCAGATACTGGCATGGGTCTTTCATGTCCATGTTTAGGTTTGATGACCAAATATCTCCAGCGAGAACATTCCCCACCTTTGATCCGAGCCATATCATATTTAGCTTCTCTGAAGTGATGCTTGTATCCCTCCATTTCACTTAATATTTTGCTTTCGTGTGTCTGGGCCTCCTTTAGACTTGCATCTGACTCCCTCAGTTGATTGGTTAACTCTACGATGCGACTGGTAGCTTCCATCAGGTCTTTGTCCTAATAAATTACAAAGAAACCCTGAAATCACCCAAACTGCACACAGGCGTAAACCACAGAGCAGGAGGAACACAGCAGGAGAAGCACCTTCAGCTGGAGCATGGAGCTGAGCTCCTGTTCATGAACCTGGAGCTGCCCAACCTGGGATGAGAGAGTCGTGATGGTCGAGTTCATGCTCCGGTTCTTCTCCTGTAAATCAGCATCAGTGTCCAACCGTTAGATCACTCGAGCACGCACCTGAAGCTCGTTTAATCCAACTGTGGGTAACGCCGCATGCCTTTCTGCAGAAATTATGCGTACAATCACGTTCGACTGTACAGACACATAAGCGGCAACACATGTGAAGGAAACACCTCCAGGTCCTGCTGCTGCTGCCCGCTGTGCTGCTGCCTCTGCCTGAGGTCCTGCAGTCGCTCCTGGGCGCAGGTCAGCTCCCCGTGCCTCTCCTTCTCCCGTGCCTCCACGGCCTTCAAGCGCTTGCTAATGGCACGGATCACCTCGTTACGCTTCTGCAGCTCATCTGGCGAGCACAACCGCACACAGCTGACACACGTAAAATTCTAATTTTTCAAATTTTACAACAGATCGCTGCAAGGACTCACACAAAAGGTACACGTCGCCTAGATTTCTAATTCACATTATGTCGTTTGCATAATATTGAAATAACCTTTCTCATTTAGTCATTAGGAGTCTATAGTAAAATAAGCCTGCTGTAAACCTGCTTAGATCTGCTCACCCTCGAGACGTGCGCACTTCTGCTCCAGAGTAAGCACTCTCTGCCGATCCTGCTCCCAGGCCTGGAGCTGCCTGTGGTGGGTTGCAGCCATGCTGTTGAGCTCCCAGTCACGGGCCTTCAGCTCTGCGATCAGCAACTGCAGCTCCTGACGCTGCTTCTGAATGGTCAGGAATTCCATCTCAGATGCTGGAACCTAGCAGGAACACAAAGCAATGCAGTGTGTTTCAAAGTAAATAATGTAACAAATATATCATATTATGATGATTTACTTTGTGATCTACTTCATGAAAAGGAGGAGAATGCCACTACATAATTCAGGTTGGGGTTCAAAACCTCCTACACCTCTGAGACTTTCCTGCTCCGTTATTTTTTAGGACAATTGTGTACTAACTAATATGATGTAATATATCCAAAGAACTTAAGATCTGCATACATTTTAGAGAACTCTACTCATTATTGTTATATAAAATTAATGAAACAGTAATGTCTTACCGTACTCCCTTGCATAAGAGACAGAGATGATACAGGATTACAAGAGCTCTGTGGACTCCTTGCAGTCTGTCTAGCCATGCTGGCTTCATCTGTGTGCTTCAGTACAGAAAGGTTCGAAAATTAATTTAGTAATTACTTTAATAAAAAATACTTTAAACAATTATTATTATTACTACTTGAATGCACTTTGAAAAATCCATAATACGAAAATATTCACCTTGGCGGGGGTGCTGTGCCAGGGTTCACATGGAAAACCTGCAAAATTTGGTAAAATTACAAATGCGTTTAATGAGTAAGACTGTCATGCATTAGAGCAGTAGTGTGTTAACTGACCTTCTACATTCGCTTCATTACTGTTTCTGCAGGAGGGCGTGTAACGGTTTCTAGAGGCTTTACTGTCTTCATTCATTGTTTCTTCGACAAGTGAAACATTGTGGACTTCGATTAGTAAGTGTCTATACCTGGTGTCTATACCAGCTCAAAAGAACAAGTAATAAAGTCATGCCCCACACGCAAACAAGCTAGATAAACTTAGTTGGGATGTATGAAGAAAACATAAAAGGCAAAAATTCTAATCTCAGCAGTTTTCTGACGACTGTCCAAGTTAGCTGAATAATGTAAATCAAAATCTTATTGTAATTATGGTATAAGTCGCCCAGACGTCTAGTCAAATAAATACACCGAGTTATTTAGCTAGCGAACTACCCATACAGGACTGTTGAACATTTTAAATCAAAATAGAATTTTTAAAGGTTGTTATGAGACCCTTAAAATTACACTGGGACAGAATTTTAAATAAATGCATCACTTATCCACAGTTAAATATTGTGCTATATATCGATTACTACTCAGTTTTGTCATTAGCGAACGGATTTTGAAAGTTTTGAAATATCTTGGGAGGAAGCAAGATTGTGGTCAGCTAGTGTTTGCCTGTCTTAAAATCTACGCAAAATTACTGTTGACTGTCCCATCCATGCCACTTGGTAATATTTTAAAAATATCTATCTTGCATGAATTAATTCACCTATTGGGTTCTTCATTTCACGGCAAAAAAATAAATATCAACACAATATAAAAGGCATATATTCAGACAACTATTGTTACTGTATGTCGCGCCTGCGCACGAGTGCATTGGCAGGACCCAAAGCAGACTGTAGAGGTGTGCTCTAAAGCTGTAAAAACTATATCTGTGTTTACTAGAAAGCTCCTTAAAGGTCGATGTAATAATGCTTAAGATTTTGCTAAAAAGAAAGCAATACTGAGTGTTTGAGGTACGTGTTAGTATGCTACCATGGTACTGGTTTATTCATATGAGACAGATGGGTTGGCTAGCTAGCAGCCACAGCTAATGAATGGGTGGAATTTCTCCCAGCTCCAGCTAGGTTAGCTAGTTGGCTAGCTAATTAACTCCATTCGCACAACGTTTCCTTCTTGGTAACTGTTTGCTTGCTGAGGCGAAGCAATTATCCACTTGTTTTCTGAAGGTATAGGTTCCTGAAGGCGACGTCTGCGGTGTCGGTGTATTGGTATAATTTGGGAAAGATGTCCATGGACTTGTAATGACAGCTGATGGATATTTGAGCTGTTCCCACATCTAGTATTGAAGTCTCTCCCCAACTTGTGAGATGTTAGCTGGCTAGGGTCATACGTAGCTTGTTATGCTATACATATTATTAATGTTATACATGCAACTACACTGGCAATTTGCATGTGTAACAGCTCATTTTGTAGATATTTCGCTTAACCGGTACGTTAAGTAATTATGCTAAATGGTATATTAAAGCAGACGTCGCTGTGAAATGACGCGAAAAATGCCGCTTGCTTGTATTTGACAGGATTTTGGCTTTGTTCAAATTAACAAAAGATAACGTTCAAGTTCAGATAATTTAAGATCTGGTACACATTAATCAGTGTTCACAAACATGACTGGTCGAGATGTTAGTTGGTTTTCTGTGAAATGTTCACACAGCAAGAGAAAATATTTGTCTTCTGTTTAGAATAAAACAATATGGCTACTACTGAGAATGCAGAGTCAGGCTCGCCAGAAAATAAAGTGGACCGGACCGACCCAGATGCTAAGTACCCACTGAAAGTGCTTTACTGTGGAGGTATAGAAATCTTTTATTTTCATTTGTGCGTGCTGACATTGGATTTGAAATGAGTTAACGTTTATAGTTGTTCTATAGAAGAAATACAAATTGTTTTATTATAACAGTCGTTAGTTCTTAAAACAAAAATAAGAAGTCTTCTTTTTTTCAGTTTGCTCCCTGCCGACAGAGGTAAGTATGAAAGTGTATGCATAACCTATATCTATATTTGATTTAGGTTTCATGGAAAGATGTAAAACATTGTTGTGCATATGCATTCATAAGACATAAAGCATAAATGCATCATCTTGTATCTGCAGTACTGTGAGTACATGCCTGAGCCAGCAAAATGCAGACAGTGGCTTGAAAAAAACTTCCCAGATGTGTTTGCTAGGATGACTCTTGGTAAGCCCTGTGTGTAATTTGATTGAAAGGCCTCTTCACCTGTTGGTGTTTGCTTAAAATTTTTAAACAGGTTAGTTTTACACATTTTCATTTATTGGTATTACAAAGGTTACTCAAATTACTCAAGGTTGTACCTTTGCAGAAAATGCACCCAAGCAGGAAATAGTGGGTGGTGGAGGAGGCAGAGAAGCGCCCCCTGCTGGAGAGGAAGAAGAGAAGAAAAAGCAGAAAAGAGGTTGAGCCTGATATTTACTATGAATTTTACATGTTGGCTGCAATATGCATTTCACAGCAAACTTTCAAATGCCAAAATGCAGGTACACTGATTTGCAAGTCACTCTGGAAAAGAGTGGCTGTTCAGTGCTGAAAACTAAGTGAAATTTTGCAGCAGGATAAATACTACTATGCCTTATTATAGTGAGCAAAGCTGCTAATCACGTAAAAGAATGGTGAAGCATAGTCTCATTTGTGAGCTGTCTGCAAACGTGTGTTAAATAGTTAATGTCGTTTCAGGTGGAAGAGGTCAGATCAAACAGAAGAAGAAGACAGTTCCGCAGAAAGTCACGATAGCAAAAATCCCAAGAGCTAAAAAGAAATATGTCACACGGGTGTGCGGGTTGGCAACTTTTGGTAAGATGCAGCACTCTGATCTAAATTGAATATGATTTTAATAAAAAAATTATACTGCCCTCATGTTAGTCTTTGTGGTAATGTGGTGGGGTTTTTTGTTTGTTTTTCAAATGCTTCCTCAGATATAGACCTTAAAGAGGCTCAGAGATTCTTTGCTCAGAAATTCTCTTGCGGTGCCTCTGTGACGGCAGAGGATGAAATCATCATTCAGGGAGACTTTACAGATGACATCATTGATGTCATCCAGGAGAAGTGGCCTGAGGTAACGCTATACCCTTTGAACGTTTTCACTTATGGATTGTTTGTTTTGTAAAAACTGCCATAATTTCTTCAACTGCACCAACTACATGTGCTTATATTTGCTGTAGCTTGTTTACCTTCTAAGACTTATAGCCTTATTAAATAACCCAATAATCCCATCAGTGATGCTGTTGGAGCACAAAGATCTGTGAAGAGCTGGAGGAATTGTGCACCTGCATGCATAGTCCTCTTACTTTTGGCAGTGAAGTGACTTTATTAAAATTATCTTATTAGGTGTTAATCCCCACAGTCAGACATACTTACCCTTTTTTTGTGTGTGAACGATCCTGTTAAAATAGACTTTCTTCCTACAGGTTGATGATGACAGCATTGATGACCTTGGAGAAGTGAAAAAGTGAAAACCCGATGTGCACTTTTACCCAAACGGATGCGACGTGACACAAGAACATGGCCAAATTTACGCATTGAGTCATTTTATATGGGTTTTATTTACTGTATAGAACACGGCGGACTTGGCCCATCATTGGCATTTCTTCAGTTCTAGGTAGCAGTTCCTTCCCTTTGCCAAAGGTCTGGTGTGATGTGAATCTCTCAATAATTCTTCACCCGAGCAAACTCTAGGCTAATAAATTTCAGTCTCATTGGCTTGTTCTTTGTATGATGTTCTTTCATCACCGTTTGGAAGCTCCAACTTAGGATCTGCTGTGAAGTGGCGAAAGTTCAAGACTGTTCTCATATGTGAAACTGCAGCTCATTTTAATACAATAGATCTGTTGGGTATCATAAATATTTTACTAGACATATGATCACGAACAAAGCTTATTCGGTACTTTATTGCAAACCATTTGTAATGACTGAGATCATACTGCCATGCAAGAAACGCAACCTTTTTCGGTCTGTATGTTTCAATTACATGCATGTTCAGTGTGTTTCAGGTTGGGTATTTGACTTGGCCAGTCAACAACATTTTGGGTTGTGAACACATACCTCATTCCATCACTCCGGTGCTGAGTACAGAATACACATTATTCTGTGTCTTCTCTACCCGTAAAGCTCTTCTACATTCTAGCCTCTATATTTTGAGAAAGCCCTGCAAGCTGGTGCTGTTCTCTCGGTGTGGGAGTCTGCCAGCCTCCTGCCCCCATCCTGTATAGCTCTCCTACACTCAAGCAGCTGGGCATCATAAGCGAAACTGTTTGTCATCCACTACTGTAGTCTTCCATGCAGTCGGGGTTGTTTTTTTTCCCCCCAGAGCTCATCTTTGTGAATTTGCCTTTTACTAATGGACCAAACAGGTTTGACGTCATGACGTCAAAAGACCTTTGTGAAAACAGCAACAGATGCCAGAAGAAAGTTTACAATCAACTTTAGACTCTTAATATTTTGCTATCTAGTGTAGTAATGACACATGACACAGTGGTACATATTGGCCAAAAACAACTGCAAGCAGTTTTATTTTATAAATTAATATATAAATAATTCATATTGGTTCCACATATAAATGTAAGTAATTATAACTGGACCACTGTAGTCTGTTTAATATTGTGATTGAAGTACTGTTCAATTCATTTCCCATTACCACAAAACACCTTAGTTTTTCACCCAGCAGAGAATAAGTAAATAAGACGCTTTAGAATACACAGATACATGACTTTCATGAGTTGAAAAAGAAGTTATGAAGCTTTGGCAAGAGATGTGACCGCACCGGTACTGAATTTAGATTAAATGCAAATAACAGTCATTAGAAGTTCTTATTTCTGTTTGCTCTTTGTTCCCCTGCTGGTCCTGTCTCTGGAGGGGAAGTGTTGCCTTACCAAGTCCCAATAAGCATAAATAATAATGGGTTGTGGTTGGTGGGATGTGATACACTGTATTCAGTTAGTCATGTCCCTGTGGTTGTAATCCCACTTGGGGTCATTTCTACGTAACACCTGAGCTTTGTTTACCATGAAGATACTTTCTGATCCATTATTTGCATGAGAGCAAACAAATGGTTTCCTGGGGATCCATTGACTCGTGGTAGGTTGAACAAAACAGTGCTGGGATGTAAAGTTCTTGCGAGTCAAACTTCTGAAGCCCGCTCGCTTCAGTAGTGCACTCATGTCCAACGCCTCGGTGTGCTGCGCTTTTGAGGCGCCCCTTTTAAACCAGGTCCTTCCTCCCATCCTTTTTCTGGAGTTCATTTTCGGGCTCTCTGGAAACGTTCTTGCCCTCTGGATGTTTGCATTCCACATGGAGAGCTGGAGGCCCAACTCCATTTATCTGGCACACTTAGCCGTGGCCGACTCGGTCGTCCTCTTCTGCTTACCCTTCAGGGGAGACTATTACCGCCGGGGCAAGGACTGGATCCACGGCGACGCCTTTTGCCGCATTCTGCTCTTCCTGTTGGCGGCCAACAGGGCCGCAGGCATCTTCTTTCTCACAGCAGTGGCCGTGGACCGCTACCTGAAGATAGTCCATCCACTCCACCGCATCAACCGTATGAGCCTGGGCTACGCCCTGTGGGTGTCCTGCGGCTTGTGGGCAGCCATCTTGGGCATGACGGTGTACCTGCTGCCCTCTCCACATTTCCACTTTTTCAACAATCGCACACAGTGCGAAAGCTTCAACATATGTCTAGGGAACGACCCGCTGGTCACCTGGCACAACGCCTTCTATGTCATCCAGTTCTTTGTGCCCACGGCCATTGTTGTTTTCTGCACGGCCCGTATCACATCGCAGCTGAAGAAAAAGACGGTTGACACACAAGGCAAGGTAAAGAGAGCCGTTCAGTTAATCTTCGTCGTCACCATGGTCTTCATCATCTGCTTCTTGCCCAGCACTGTATCTCGGGTCACCGTTTGGGTCTTGAAGGACTGGTACAATGACTGTCAGTACTTTCTTGAAGTAAACCTGGCGTTTTACTCCTCAGTCTGCTTTACCTACTTCAACAGTGTGCTCAACCCACTTGTTTACTACTTCTCCACTCCTGCCTTCAGTGGCACTTTACAGAAACTAATTAAGAAACTCGGGTGGAAAAAAACTGAAAATAATAGCAGTCAGGCAATAATAAAAACCAACAGCAGTTAAAGCAGCATTAAAAGAGTGATGCGGAGATGTGGAGAACACCCCTAATAAGTCTTATGGGATAAGTGCATGGTCAACCTCTGCTGTGTCTACTTCTTTGCTTTGGGCAAAATGTATATCTTGGAAAGAAAATGTTTAGTAAACTTCATTATTATTCTTGACTGTACAGGAAGGATTTCTTGAATCATCAAAATACAATGTTATTATTGTAAATAAATAAAATATATATATATATATATATATGTAAAACATAACATATTATGTAATACAGAACCTTAGATATTGTATACCCTATTTATATCCTAAGTCCGTCTGCAAAAGAGATTTACAATTGTGGTGGCTTTTCCCATTGGTATTAATTAAAGAAACGTATGCTTAACTCAGAAGTAATATTTGATTTGTTGACAGAAATAATAAAAAAAATAACAAACTTGTCCCTAGTGATTGGGTAGTTTTTGCGAATGACTTCATACATATATCCAAGGTCAATAGCCTACTTGATACATGGATACAATGCTGTTCCGTGTTTTCCACTGATCACTTGACTGTCGTTTTATGTGTGTACACAATGCAGTCTTAACTTTATGTTCCTTTTTGTTATGGAGCGTTTCATTAGCAAATTAAGGTAGGCCGTTGTTGTAAAAAGTAAAGACATAGCCCAACATAACAAAAAACCCAGACCAATTAATAAAGGGAAAATTTCGCTTTTTCTCAAAGAAATATTACATTTAAAGAAGAAACACGTGAAATTCGTGAACAAAAGAAGGCTTTAACTGCAGCTGCTGGCGAGTCTCTTTTCGGCGCAGGCGCCGTCCTTCCTGCGCGCGCGATAGTGTGTTTGTGTTGGGACTGAAGCGCGAGCAGAAACACACACAGCAGCGGCGATGTCTGGTAGGTCCGTGCGCGCGGAGACCCGGAGCAGAGCGAAAGATGACATCAAGCGGGTTATGGCCGCAATTGAGAAAGTACGAAAATGGTAAGAGGGCTGAAAGAGTCTATGGTTTTTTTTGTGCCGTCTACTACACGGACCGGCTTGTGTGGGGGGAGGAGAGATGGAACAAGCGAGAACGACAGGGAGAGAAACAGAACGAATTATCATTTTGAACTGAATTTCGAAATGAATCAAACACCGTTGCGGGTGCAACTAGCGCTCGTGCGAGCCCCGTGGCGAGATGCACTGTACAATCTACACATTTCGGCATTTCAGAGATTTTACTGTGGGTTGAACCCAGAAGCCATTTCGTTTTAGTCACATGAAGCCATTTCTCTCTGCAGCTTGGCGCACTGGGCTGGCCGTGCGGGGTCTGAGGCTGCACTCGAACATTACAATATCACTCACCTCGCAACTTTAAAAGCACGGCGCTCTAGAGTCGGTACTTTTACACCGACTGGAGGTTTAAATTTAGCGCTTAGCATCTCCTTATTTCAAATAGTGGGTGCGGTGGGGGCGGGGGAAGGGGAAGTGGAGTAGTGCGTGTCCGAGAAGGCCACTGGACTCGTGTAGATCATTATTCACAACACAACAGTACAAAAAACTTTAACGTTGTTTTGTAAATCACTAAAGTTAATGTACGGTATTTTTGAATTTCACATCGGTTGTTCATCGAATAAATTCCAAATTCCTGGAGCATGTGACGGAGCGTAACTATTCACGTTGTTGCGTAAAATAAAATGATAACAAATTACTGAAATGCAATTATGCAATTAATTACAAGTATATTTCTTTTCATAAATTTGTCGCGCCAAGAATGTAATCAAAGCCTACCTTCTTAGAAATCGATGCAAATGTGTGTTCGCCATTAGTCATCTAATTATTATTTTTTTTACGATCGCAGCTATAAACTGTTGGTGGTCCGTTATCACATTTCCGATTAACACTTTATAGGGAGAAAAGATGGGTGACCGTTGGAGACTCGTCGCTGCGTATTTTCAAGTGGGTACCAGTAGCTGAGCCAAGGTCAAACGACGTGAGTCCCACATCTACATGTTTACGTACATCGCCTGTTTGTTGATTGTTTATATGGGATGTTCAATATTTAAAGTGTTTTACCCTTCGTGTAGAAAATTAAGAAGAAAAAAAGCAGAGATGAAAAGTATGGCTCAGAGGTCACCACCCCAGAGAACAGCTCCTCTCCCGGCATGACCGACATTAACGGTCAGTTGGTGCTTGAGTATTTTTATTTTTTAAATATATTAATATTGGCATCTGGTCACCGTTTATATACTGGCCTCTTTCAAAATGGCTACGATTGCTTTTACTTTATGTTGATACCTTCTAAGCTTTATGTTTTGCACATTTTTTTTTAATTGAACAGATGAGAACAGTAATCAGAGCTCCATAGCTGATGCCTCTCCAGTGAAACAGGATAACAGCTGTAGTGCGAGCCCTGCACCAGAAACCTCTGTCCATTCTCAGAGCAACGGAGTTGAAAACAAGACTGACTGGACGCCGTCCCCAGACAAAGGTCTCGTGACTAAGCATACTAGGATCTCCAGTCTCTTGATGTGCACACACACACACACACACACACACACACACACACACCAATGTGCTGGTCAAAAGAATTCACGCATGCATAGTACTGCATAGCATGCATACTTGTCAGTATTTCATATTGTGCACAAACTCACTAGTACAGCTCTTTAGGTTGATTTCATATTGGTCTGAATAGCTGTTAAAGACTTCAGGTTATCTAACCCATGTCTTGTGTGTCTTGCGCACTATTTAGCAGTTTGTATATCTATCCTTGATGTAATGCATGATGCAGGTGAGGCTAACTGGAAGTACGTTATGTGGGTTTTATGTACAAGGTTGGCGACAGGATCAGATGCTCATGTTTTCGGTTTTGCAGGTCACAGCAACTCCAACTCCTCAGAGACCTCAGCACCTGAGAAAGAGGCACCGTCAGAAACGTCCAGAGAAACTCAGGTAGATCCCAATGCAACCTTGCATCTAAAGATAAGACTGCAGCTACAATGTGATAAGCATGTGCTTGAAGTGCAATTCTTGACCAGCAGATGGTGCTGTATCTGTTAACCACTGTATTTTGTTTTTTTTTGTTGTAGCAACAATTTACTGTTGTGTTGTAATGCTACTACTTGTCACTCCATTAGAAAATGGAAGAGGACGCTCCTCCCAGTAAGAAAAGCAAGTTGGAGTCCTCTCAGGACTGTGAGAAGAGCTGAGGTTGTTTCGATGGGCTGGGAAGGCTGGGAAGCAGGTGACCTCTTCTCGGCCCTCATAGTGAAACGCTCACACTCGCCATGTTGCCAAGGGAACCTTTTACTCTTTCACCCTCCTCTTCTTCCTCCTGCTAGTCAAGTTTTAGGAAAAGGATTTTCGCAGCGCCCACTGTGCCTACGTAAGAAAGGCCTTCCGAGGAATGGTGAGCTCCTGCGGGAACGCTGCCGTCATCACGACACCGGACGTTTCGCGTGGAGCATTGTGGTTGATCAGGAACATCGGCGCTCTGCATAGATTTGTCAGGCTTGGCTACAGTTGTGTTGATGTAGTCGTCTGCGTTTTGAGTTAATGATCTTCGGTTGGGTATATTTTGGCTGATTGAAATGCTTGACTACTTTTTTTTTTTTTTTTTTTTTTTTTTTTTTTGGGAATGACTTGTGAGGATGTTCCCTCTCTAGCGGAGAAGTGTGTAGCACATTCCCACTGAAGACTGGATGCTTGTGAAAGTGAAAGGAGTTTGTGGTTTGTTTTTTGACATTGTTTTTATTTATTTTTTTAACCTCTCATGAACTACATTTAAAGTACATTCTCAGTAATTAGCTGACACTAGAACTGTGGTTATCTCTGTAACGAAAAACCCAGGCCTACACCAGGGCGGCACTGCGGCTGCTGTCTTTGACTGTGTTCCTGTCAAGGACCTCTAATGAGGCATCAGTTACCGTGGAACCAAATGGAAAATTGTGAATACTAATTACAGTGTATGTAAATTACTACTCTTGTAGTGCAGGATTTTTGAGTGGATCTTTAGAATGGGGGGAAAGTAATCTGTTACAAGTGTGAAAGGGGGAAAAAGTTCAAAATATACCTCAAAGCAGCAGTGCTGGACTTTTGGCAATATAAATGGAAAAACAGATCAATTATGTTCACTAAACCAGCATAATTTGGAAGTTATTTTCATTTTTGACAGTAAATATATTGTTGCAGTCTACCTTTAACCTCACTGAAAGAAAATACATTGGGGGGAAAATTGGGACCAGATTTATAAAACCAGATTTTTATCTTGTACACATACACATGCATTTATTTATTCTGACAGTAGAGAATCATACTAAACTGTTTTAATTAAAGATATCAGGTTTGATATTGGAATGTGTTCACATTAGTGTTTGTTTATGGCCCCTTCATATTGATAGAATATCATTCACTTCATTACATGTACTTAATATTAGCTTGGGGTTGAGAAACTTGTATGGATGTGGTGGTCAGCAATGCACTTCACCGTAAGACCAAGGATAAAAAACCTTGTAGGCAAACCTCCCTTTGGTCAGGTTTATGTGCATTTATGATATTGTGTTTTGTTTTGAGCCACTAATTCCATTTGACTACTATGGAAGAACTCTAAAATTAAGCAGCCTGTATTGTGTAAGCACGTGTGTTTTGGAGTTGATTGGTTTGTGGTGGTGGGATAACTGATATGCAGTTAAACAAACATGACCAAGCATGAAACTGAACAATAAACTAGTTAGCTATAGTGATGTAATTTTAAAAATCTATAGTTAAATGTTACAGTATGTATTGAGAGTAGAAACCAAATATCAAGTGTAAACTGCATAGACAAGTTTGACGGATGACTTTAAAAAGAAAAAAAAACAAAAGTCGAGCAGGTCACAAATAAGGACACCAAAATTTGTTTTGTTATACTGAGTTAGTAATTATATATTTCATGAGCAGGATGATCATTAGATTCTCACAATGTTATAACGGACGTTAACCATATTTGGTTGTTATTACAAATACTTCTTTCATTGCAATCAAAACAAAATGATAATATACATAGAATCTCTTTAAACAAAGCAAAAATACCCACATTGTATCTTTGCATAATTTCTGGCAAAAAACAGGTCATTTTGCAGTTTTACAGCTTATTTTGTAAATGTCAATATAAATATTGCAATTATACAGATATACAATATGATCAAAACTTGTGCTTTGATTAATTTAGTGGACATGACATAAAACACTTAAAAAGCCATTCATAAGACACAGTATCATGACATCTCTCAGACAATTCTGAAATATAAAAGAATAACTTAAGACATCAACTGAGAAAGGGCAGTTATGTGTGTGCTGAATATGTAACAAGGAATGCATTTAAAGTGAGCAGTGCAATAAGTTCCTATCGGTCAGCTTAGAGTTGGAGGGCGGTGCAGCACAGGACAGAAAGCTGCCCTCTGTGAGCTTTGTCTGTCTGGAGTCTCTACCACATATCACTTAATTTCCACTTAATCAACAACCATGGTGTCAAGTCACGTAGGACTGTAAAAACAAACTATGCTAAACACAAGACGGTACGAACATTACACTAAAAAGATCCCTTCCGGACAGTTCCAAAAAGCAGCACTGCATAGCCTTCAGCAGAGGAATGTACAGAACGCGTGTACAAACATATAGTGTACAAAAATAGGGGCTGACCTTGTTAAAAGCATTTTGTGCATTGCCTGGTTTTAAAATGGAGTGGGGCTGGGAGAGGGGTTTGGGGCATCTAGAAGGTTTGGTCGTCGTTGCAGGAGTCCGTCCAGTGGCCGAACGCCTCGCAGATGTCACAGTAGGGCCGCTCGCCCCCGCGGCTGCCGTGGTGTGTGCTGTGTGGAGGGGAGTCGGCCGACTGCGTCTGGGTGGGACAGTCTTCAGTGTCGTGCAGGTCGAAACAGTCGCAGATGTCGCAGAAGACTCGAGGAGGGGCTTTCTTCTTCTTCTTGACCTCACCGGACCTGATGAGGAAGGACGAAGAAGCACAGGGGGTCAGGGTCGAGGGGTTCGGCTGGAAATCCGCACCACGCGCGGCCTGAACCGAACGTGAAGGCAGGCGAGCTCACCCGTCATCGTCGTTGCCGTTGAACTTGGCCAAGGCCATTTTCTTCAGCTTCACCTTCAGCTCTTCGTTCTTCCTCTGAAGATCCACAATGACTGAATTCAGGAAGTTGATCTGGCACACGGGAGGAACGGCTGAGCACACGCAGCCCGGCTCCAAAGTGGCAAAACACGATGAAACACAAGCCGAGCCCAAGGATCTGTTTGTTTGTTTATGTGTTTGTTTACCTGCCCCTCAGCAAACTCCTTCTCTTCCCTAAGCTGGTTAATGGCCACGTCTCCTGCGTAAAGACGCGTCACGCACGTTACACAAAAACGCGACAAAAGCCAAGGTAGCCAAAGCGAGTATCGTGCGAAGTCAGTGAGGCCTCCGGCCAATACGTTACCTGAGGAAGCCAGGGCGTGGCCGGGGGGCGGGGCCTGTGGCTGGTTGCCGCCCAGCTCTAGCTCCAGACAGTGCACCTTGTTTTGCAGCTGCAGCTTGTCCCTCTCCAGAGTCTCCACGGCAGCCTGCAGCGTTTTGGCCATGGCACTCTCGCCCCGCAGCACGGCGATCTGGAGGACACGGCGCGCTCGCATCAAACTCGGCACTCGCGTGCCAAATGCGACAACATGCACATGAGAGCTCTTACCTCATTTCTTAATGCCTCCAGTTCTTTGTCCCTCTCTGATATTAATGCATTGGGGTTCTCCCTGTAAGAACAGACTCTTCTTAGAATAAAACTCTAGCTGACATTATGCATTTTTAAATAAAACAACACAAGTATATGAAACAGATGTAGAGCACTCGCTCATTGTATTGCACAGATTAAGGTCTCTGCAAAAACAAGGCAAGCATATGAGCTGAACTGCGAGAATATTTGCTATATTTAGGACAAAATACATCTACATAAAAAAGCTATGGTAACTTGGACCAGGGAAACTGCACACCAAACTAATCCTACTTCCTGCAACTTCCTGGGGGCTCCAGAGTAGCGTGTGAATCCGGCTGCCGCGTGAGGCCTATTTTTAGAGTCCCTTAGAGGAATCCAGCAGAATGCTTTTAGCTCGTCTTCCGCAGGCCCTCGTTTCTAACGAGCCTTAACAAACCCCATCTCTCCTGCACCCTGTAAGCCCTGCCCTGTACATAAGTCGATAGTCGAGGGAGATTTAAGAACAGATTTAACATCTTGATTAGAGATTTTTCAGATCAGATCTTGCCAGAAATGAAACAATCTCACCCTTTCCCAGCCACAACACTGAAAGTTCTTTTAGGAGATGCTGGTTTCTTAACAGTGACTGTAATTACAGGGTGCTGTATTTCCAGCGTCAGACACACGTCACTGCAACTTACCTCTCATTCACTGCCAGCTGGCTCTTCAGAGACCCACGCTCACCCTCAAGCTGGGAAAAGAGAGCAAAGGCCAGCTCAGTGTTTACCAAACCCCATATGCTGCCACACCAGCCCCTGTATTAAGAACCCCTGAGGAGTAGCGCCACTCTCTGGTCACTGTTAGCTACGCCAGTCTTATAGGTTCTGTGTGTGCAGTTACAGATGGTGGTCCATCTGTGGACGTGCACGATTCGTCAGCCATCCGATGCTCCTGTTCATCACTGGTCATCACTGATTTGCCGTTCCAAAATATACAGGCAGTACCATTCCTGTGGTCACAGACTAGCCAGTGATGAAGGGCTGGAGGATGTCAGACACAAACTGAACCTGACAACAGATGGCCAGGCACAAGTCTGCGGAGCATTGTAGTGAGCATGAGTAAGGCAGTGAGTGTGATTGTGGTAGTGAGCACGAGTAAGGCAGTGAGTGTGGTTGTGGTAGTGAGCATGAGTAAGGCAGTGAGTGTGGTAGTGAGTGTGATTGTGGTAGTGAGCATGAGTAAGGCAGTGAGTGTGGTAGCAAGGTAGTGAGTGTGACTGGTAGTGAGCAAAATGATCTACCTACTATAAAAATGCAAAAAAAAAAAATTTTTTTTGTGCGTGTCAAACGTTGGCTGGAGGGGGGTGTTGGCTGGCGTGTGTCAAACCCTAACCCTAGGCAACCCTGCAGACGTCAGATTGGCTACCATGTCAATCAAAATACAACCGTCCAGTCAGTGCAGACGGACAATAGCCTGTCATTCATCCACTACTTTTTTGATGTCATGCGATGTACCCACACTTCTTCGCGATCGACCAGTAGATCGTAATCGACCAGTAGATCGCGATCGACGTATTGGGCACCCCTGTGGTATTGAGTGTGATTGTGGTAGTGAGTGTGACTGTGGTGGCTAGTAACGAAGTAAATGTAATTCATTACTGTACTTAAGTAATTTCTTGGTGTTTCTTTACTCAAGTATTTCCATTTTTGTAACTTTTTACTAACTCCATTAAATTTCAATTCAAATATCGCATCTCTACATAAAAATGGTAAATAAACTAATACTGTAAATCTAGTAATATCATGCACCAAACCATTTCCTTGTGTATGTTAAAATAAGTCAGACATTTGCATTGTATATATGGTTGGTTTGCTAGCTAGCTAAGTAGGCTATTGCTAGTACACAACCCGAAAACTGCCTTAGCAATGCACTTGGTATGTAGCTAGCTAAATTTGCTAGCTAGCTATTTGTTTGTTATACCAGCTTCCAGCTACTTAAATGCTTTGGTCGTGTGAAATAGTAGACATTCAAACATAGCACTTTACATCAGAAAACGATTTTGATAGGTTGTACATGCAGATCATGTTGCTAAATATTAGAGCCTTTACTTTTACTTTCAGTACTTAAGTACATTTGAAGGTCAGTACTTTTGTATTTTTACTCAAATAGAGTACTGGAGTAACATTTTACCTTGGGTATCTACTTTAACTCAAGTACGTGGTTTGTGTCCACCACTGGTGGTAGTGAGCGTGTGGGGTAGTGAGCACACATACCTGCTGCTGCTGCTGGTGTCCATCCAGCCAGCTGCCCTCCAGCTCCCGCGCCAGCGTCCCGTTCTCCTCCTGCAGCACCGCCAGCCTCTGCGACTTCTGCCCCGCCACCAGCTTCAGCTCCTCACTGCGGAGGGGAAGACAGAGGACATGAACAACAGTGGGACAGGCGCCTGTCCAGCCAGGGGAGGGCTTTTACGTCAGGGGGCGGGCTTTACGGATCGAAGGAGTCAGGTGAGTGTTTAGCTCCGCTCACCGTGCTGCTGTGTGGGGACGCACGTTTGGGATTTCCAGAAGGGTTCTTCAGTTTGAACGCTACTTTCTAGAGCAAATACAGCTCAACATTCCTAAAATAACTGACATAAACATCCTCATTTTCCACAGACATTAGCTAACGATCAGAGAACATTGGGGTTGTCCAGCAGCTGTGGGAGCAGGGGAGTGAAATGCTTTCAGGGTGAAGGAGCAGGGGCGTGACCCCTGGCCCTCTAAAGTGCCCTTATGTTCCCCCTGCTGTGTAGAATAAAAGGTTTTTCCCACAAAACCGCACTGCTGGATGTGTTCTGAGGGGGTCGATCTGTACACTGCAGGCTTGTTGTGGGGGGGTGGGGGGGTCTATACGTCACAGGTGGACATTGAGTGGATAGTGACACTGTGTGCACTTTAAAATGAACACAGGTGGACCATAAGGACTGGCATAAATGTTGAGTGTTCACATCCTCGTGGTGGAACTGCAGTTGAATTCCAGCAGCCCTGTGTGGTTTTGGGGGGGGGGGGGGGGTTTACTCACATTTCCTTACACAGGCTCCCTATGCGCTGGCTCTCAGAGCTGAGCTGCTCCTGGGTGAAGCAGAGCTCCTCCTGATACCTGCTGTTCTCCTGCTTCAGGGCTTCCAGCTGGAGATGGGGAGGGGGCAGAACAACAACAAACAAACAAACAAACAAACAAACAAACGGGGGGGGGGCGAAGGAAGAGACAGAGAAGCACAGAAGGTCAAACTAATTCAGCAGAGTTGAGAATGTACGTGGGAAGAAATTTTCAAAGACCCGATAAAGTGATGACCTCCATCGGGGTCTCTCTCTCCTCCAACACAAGCTCTCTCAACAAAGCTACCAGCACCATGGAGACTCCTCATCTCTCCCATCATGCCATCAGACTTCTCATCATGCCATCAGACTCCTCATCTCCCCCATTAGGCCATCAGACTCCTCAACTCTATAAAAGCACTGTGTTCTTCCATCAGTGTACTGGATGTAACCTCGGTGACTACTGTGTGCTATAATCATACATGTTAGAGTATCACACGATGTGTCCTCTGCACATCCACTCAGTGTCGTGTACTGGTCAACGCTGCCTTACGTCCTATCTGTATTTCACATTTTCCTAATAGTAAATTGTTTTTGTTGCACCAAGTTGATTTTGTTTCACTGTGAATATAGTTCTGAAGACAGAAGAAAGCTTTCCTTGGCCCCTGAAGCTCACAGTTTACTTCATTTCAACCAGGGTCAGGCTTAATAAACTGGTCATACACCAAATCTGAGGGTGAATTGCACACCGTGCCACTCACAGTGACAATGGCTTAAGTCCATAATCAATTTAACATGCCTGGCACAAGGTCATCGTTGTTTAAACCAGTGGCTTGTCAGGCTGTTGCATGTTAAAATAAATCAATTTGACCTTATAAAGCAATTATTTTATGAAATGACCATATCACCCAGTTTCTCAGTGTTTGTATGCAAAAAAGAAAAACACAGAGGTTTCCTAAAGTATCAGGTTCCTACCAGCCACACACACACACACACACACACACACACACACACACACACACACCTCTCCAATTCATCGTTTACAGCTCCACACTTTACACAGCTACAAAAGAATCAACATAACCGGACCTGACGAAAGACATGGGGTTAAGTGTCTACACAAAACCACAAACAGCTCAAATGGTCCACAAACTCAATCAATATCGATGCTATTTACAAGCCATTAACCCAGCAGGTCCGACCCGGAGAGAGCAGCGGGTCGGAAACCCTTTCCCCCACCCCGCCGGGCGCAAGCGTGCAGTACCTGGTAGTGGGAAGCGTACACGCTTCCTGAGTAGCCCTGGGCCAGGGTCGCCATGTCCATGCCTGTGAAGCCCGGTATCCTTTCCATGCAAACGCACCAGCGTGATCAATAATACATCGCCAGGACCCCCTGCTAAGGGAGTGAGCGAGCGAGGGAGAGAGAAGAAGAGAGAGAGAGAGAGAGGGAGGGAGAGAGAAAGAGGCAGAGAGGGCGTGCAAGGCTTCCCGAGCTGATGCTGTCCCGAGCACTCACGCCCACTCTGACGCGCTTCGCCAGGCAGCCTCATTATGTAAGCGATGCCAAGCTCCGCCCCTCTCTCGCTCTCTTTGTGCCCGTCTCTCCCCTCCCCTTTTCCTTCTTCTGCTTGCTGCTCTCGCCTCCACAGCCCTGGGCATCTTCCCCTGCCCCCTGCATCAGCATTCTGCACCTGCTCCCTCTGCCTGTGTGATTTCCTAGCTCCACCAATCAGCAGCTATAGATCCTGATTCATAAAATGGATCAAGCATTTTCCATAATGATGTTCCTCTGATGGCTGCAGTGTAGGACACGGTGACATTGGGAATTCAACAAAAGGAGCATTGCTTAAAAACTGCAGCATTTTAAATAAAGCCAAACAAAACGGTAATTTCACATTGAGGGCAAAAATTGGGTCAGTACTGCCTCACAGCTTTAAGAGCCCCTGAAGGGCAACCTGGCAGACCAGAAAGCGGCATTGGCCCTGCTGTGCCACACGATAGCAACCGTACAATCACATCATGTCTGGAGAGAAGCATCGCAGAGAGAGAAAGAGAGACAGAGAGAGAGAGAGAGAGACAGAGAGAGAGAGGCCAGAACGTATCGCTCGACTCGCTTGGCCTGAAAACTCGGGCCTTCCCAACCACGTCACACACCACACTGCAAAAAGCTCTCATCCAACCTCCACACACTGGGTTATTAAGTAGAGACCAAAAGGGAGCTGATCGCAACTCCCAGGTGTACACAGGCTTGACGACAGCCGCAAGACTTCTTCTTTTTTTTATTTTTAAAGATAAAGACTCCACAGCCCGATGGACTGGAACCGCAAGCTCACCCCAGCAGACTCGAGATTAAAGGACGAAGACAGCTGGGGTTTGGCCTTAATGTTTTAGCAACGTTTACTAATGTGTCACTTTAGGAATGCAGACCAAAAGCAGTTACTCAAGCTGCTTACATGCTATCATTATTATTTTAATGACTCAATTACTTTCTTATTAAAGTTATTATAACAGACATGCAATTTCTAGGAACACTTAGTTCTGATATCTTTAACTTGGAGGTGTAAATTTGAGCCTTTGGTTTTCAGCACTTCTCTCGTTTCATTTCTGTCACGATTCCCCTCCCCTAGCGCTGTGGTTCCTTTGGCGACCTGCCAGGTGTTCTGTTGTTTTGGTCCAGTTCCTGGTTTTGTTTCTCCACCCTCTTCTCACCTGTCTCCGACTGCCATTGTATTTAAGCCCTGTGTTTTTTTTATTATTGTACTGGTCATTGCCTGTTGCTACTGGTCCCCCTGTTTCCTGTTCTCCCATGTGTTGCTCCTAGCAACCTGTTTTCTGTGTTGTTTCTTGTTCGCCTGTGACAACATCGTCTGTTGTTTTTGTTTCCCTTTCTCCCCGTTATGGTTATGGATTCCGGTTTCATCGCTTTTCTGACTTCCCCAGTATGGCTTTGCCCTTAATACAAGTTGTGTGTCTCAGCGTGAGCGTTATGCCTGTGCAGGGAGCTCCATTAGCAGGTCGGTCCCACCATACCCTGGAAAGACTTCACCCTAGCATGACGTCAGCCAGGACACGGTGTGTGGAGGCCACCAGGCTTTCCTCCCAAAGCCCAGCTCTCCTAAAGGAGCACGCCGGCACATCCTCACCTCCTGCTGCAGCTCCTGGTTCTGCTGCCCGAGTCGCTCCAGTTCCTCAGACGTCCGGGCACTCTGGAGGAATAAGACACGGCTAGGTGAGGACACCTTAAATATATCTGACTGCACCAAAGTTTGAATTATTTGGCCAAAATAAATTATAGCAAACACCCCTAACTGGAGACAAACCTGCTTGATTCGTAAAATCATGGATATTACTATTAAACTGCCCTGTGGTCTGCGCAACTTCACGTTCTGGACGGTCAGCACCATAAGTATCTTTACCTGACAAGGAGCGGCTTAGGAAAATGAACTACATGCAAATGGAATGATTGTATCTTCAGGCAAGACAGCAGAATATGAAAAGCCAGCAGTTATAATGCGCTGCAGGTTCCTGATCATTTCTTGGCCTGCTAGAGGAAGCAGGTAGCGGAGAGGGTGCTTAGAGGCTTGGAGAAGAACGTTCTTAAAGAGAACGACGTGAGGATTTTGACTACACTCTGTTCATCTTTGGTAAATAGAGGGACAGAAAGAACAAAGCTCTAAAGTAGAGCAGCATTTCAGATGGCACACGACAGCACAGGGTGTCAAACGCCTGGTGGGGTGCAGTGAGGTCACAGCGCTGTGCGAATATCAGAATACCCAGAGAGCACACAGCGGCACTCGTTTCGGTTCAAAGTGTCTGTTGAACCTTGACCCTCTCACCTGGGCTTGTTCCTCCGACCTGCGCAGCTGCGCCACGTGTTGCTCCAGCTCGGCGCTCCTCTCCAGCGCTGCGCCCAGCTTCTGCTCCGCCCCTCCCAGCCTCTCCTGCAGCTCCTCGTTCTCCCCGCGTTCCTGGCGTCGCGCGGAGGCCGCGTCCTCCTCCAGCCGCTCCTTCTCACCGCGCAGCTGCTCCGCGTCCGCCTGCCAGCGCCTCTCCATCTCTGTGGAACGGAGGGGAGGGTGGAGCGCACGCCGGGGGACTCTTACAGTCGGACCGCCGACCAGACGAGAGAAACTCGTGTGTTTAGGTGTGCTGCGCGAGCCGCGGTTCGTTGGCGTACCTTGAATGGACACGCTCATCTTCTCGTGTTCTTCAGACGCCGCGCTGAGTTTTCGATTCTGCAGTGACAGAGAAACACGGGTTGGGCGCGAGTTGCCTGGAACGGAGACACACATTTAAGGTGTGCAGACTTAGGCTGCTGGACTCGTCACTGGAACTTCTGCAGTACAATAAAATAAATGTCATGAATGAGTTATGCGGGGAAAATATGTAGTTCAACCTTGGTCGTTTGTTGCTCTGTGTTGCCTACTTCCCTAATCTGGCTCGCTGCGTGCGGTCTTTGAGTCTGTGTTGTCAGTTTTGACTCTGTGACGTTGTGCTGTGTCTGCTGCCAGGGTTGTGGCCCATGTCTACTACGACTGTGATCCCTGGATTCAGGAAGCCCCCTTTTGTACCAGATCATCCAGCTGTTGCTGTAGGAACACCTTCTCCTGCTCAGAGGAGCTGAGTGTCTGCTGGAGGAGCTGCACCTCCTTCTGTCTGGTTTCCAGCTCGCTGTTCAGCTCTCGTACCTGCGAGGACAGGACGCCTACGTTAGCCGAAGATTACAATGACCACCTCTGCTGCGAGGAAGAGCGCTGAATATAAATGAAGTAACAGAAAAACTGTACAGACTCCTGATTCTTAAGCCCACTGCTACAGCATGAAAATGAACGGTCCCTATAGAGGGGACAGGTGTGTGTACAGGTGCATGTACAGGTGTGTGTGTTTGAACGGCTCCTTTGGACCTTTCTGTCCTGAAGCGGCGGCGAGGCCGATCCGGCTTCTGCTCGATACGACCGTAGTTGCAGCTGTAGGTCGGCCGCCTCTTTCTCCAGCTCCATGATCCGTGACCTCTCAGACACGGTGGCCACCTGCAAACGGGACAGGGCACGCTGCCGTCAGCCGGCCGGCGCAGTCGCACACACCGCTCGTGGAGGCGCACGGGCTGCGGTTGTCTCAGCACAGAGGCTACACTGTTCCTTGGACAGATGCCGGACCCATCACTGTGTTTGGTTGCATCCGACCGTGCTACGGTTCATTTAGGACACGCTGCCAGGCCTATCATAAACTCACGTTGGTTATTACGTGTTTGGGTACACACTGTGCAGACTGTAATAGGGATGTGTACAGTATTTATTTTTTGTCTTTTTGTCAGTATTTATTTGTTTATTTTTAAGTTAATGCATTTCTGTTGCTGAACACCTTTTTACATTCCTGAAATCCCATGAAGCAATTTTGGAAAGAAAAACTCCATACCTACCTTGATGCATCATGCAAAAATAAACAAAAAACAAAAAAAATCAATACGAGGTAATGACAAGTTCCAAGAGGCAGCACATGCACGCTCGCTGGTCGAGACGCCTGTCTTTTTTATTTTTTGATAGTGAGACTGAATTACCCTAGTATCCTCTAACTCCCTCTGGAGTTTATCAGCTTTGGTCTTTTCAAAGAGAAGGCTCTGTTCGAGCTCCTTAATGTGGGCATGCTCCAGTTTGGTCTGCGTCTGTTAGTAGAGAGAGGAGGGGAGGGAGAGAGAGAGAGAGAGACAGAGAACAGCAGCGGTGCTGTGGTCACACGCAAGCCCAAAGCCCAGCGCCGAGAGCCCCAAGAAGGCCTTGACATCATCCCCCTCTGTGGACGAGGACAAAGAGGGTTATGTGAGTGGCGGGCGGAGGCGGGTGGGGAGGCCTGGAGGAGGCTGGCGGAGGGGACGCGGGTGTCCAGGAGAAAAGAAAGTCGAGGGACACAAAAAAGTCTAGATGGAATGGGAAGTCAAAGAAAGGGAAACGTGATGATGAACATGTTTCACATGAATGAGTGAAGAAATCAAAGAATGATTGGACAAATAATTGAACGAATGAATGGACGGATGAGATAAATGAAGGAATGAATGAAGCATCAAAAGTACACAATTCAATAGAGAAAGATGTTAATTTATTATATAACAAGATGAAAATATGTTTGTATTGTTGAGCATAAAAAGCAGAAGCAGAGTGTATTCTCTTTTCTTGAACATTTCTAATGGCAGTTTGAAAACAATTTAAATTCGCAATTTCGTGATTAGATATGCTGATGATGAGTGTGTTAATGTTGCTTGTGTTAATTGTGCACATTTATTTTGTCTGCTTTGTTTGAGGTTTCTGATAGCAATGCGCTTCACGTGTATAAATAAATAATAAATTATTTAAATAAATAAATGAGTATTAGTATTTTCTTAAAATGAATACACTTTAATACAAATAAAACACTGATTTTATGAAGAAGCCCTGATTTGCACAGGTTTACTGTTATCTATTAGCAATAAATAAACCTTAAATCTGCTTTTTATGACACACTGACATAATTTTCCATTTTTATGAGGTAGTTTTAAAGCTACTTTTTTCATCTGTAAAATTCTTTATAACATGAATAGCAAATTTCAAAATCTGCCACTCAAATCAAAAATAGATCTGAAATCTTGATACAAACTGTAAACAAAAAAAGAAAGTGTTCACTTTAACACTAAAAACACTGAACACTGGAAATGCATCTTCCTAGAATGTAAACAGACCGCAGAGTTATGGTTTTACCTCTAGGTCACCTTTGGTAATGCAAGCTTCCTCTACACGGAACTGAAGGTCTTCGACTTTCCTGTATGACAGAGTAAAAGCCTTGTGTCAAAACGGACTCTTGGTGAGTCTCTTCAGGACAGTAAGACATGCGTGGTGGTAATCTGACCCTGTATAATAATGGTACTTCTTCGATTTAAGCAGAGCCCAGCTCACGTTCATGGGGCACCAGGGGAACGGTTACCTTTTCTCCTCTTCCAGCTGATTCAGAAGCTCCACTTTATCCCTGTCTGCAGACTCCACCAGCCTGCGTAACTGATCCAGCTTAGTTTCCATCTCAAGGGCATACTTGAAACACAAGCAAACACACACTTCTACAAAAAGGTACAAAACCAATCGTGCTTTTCATCGCGTAACGGTAAGTCTGGTTCATCACATAACGAGAGTCCAGACAGAGGGAAGGCCCACCTGCTCCTGGCCTTGCCTGAGCAGGGCCAACTCCTGCTGCACCTCCCCGGCGTGGCTGGTGGCCCTGGCCACCTCCGTCCGCTCCAGGTCTCGCTCGGCCAGGAGCTGCTCGATGTGCTGCTGCTTCTCCTTCAGTGCCTCCTGCAGCGCCGTGGTGCCCGAGATCTTTCGGGCGTAGCGAGACGACGTCTCCGTCAGCTAGGCAGTGGAGACAAGAGCTCAGTGGAGCAAAGGGCTGGTGGGAACGGTGGGTTTTCACATTTTTACAGCAGTGTGTGTGTGTGCGAGAGAGAGACGGAGGCGTTTACCAGGCCTGCGCGGCTTGGCTTGCCTCCCACGGAGGAGGTGAGGGAGCTAAGGGAGCTGACGGAGGAAGCGCTGGGGCTGTGCTGCAGGGTGGACCTGCGCCGCGAGCTCTTGGCTGTCGTGGTGGACGGGAAGCCGATGCGGGTCACTTTGTGCGTGGGGGCGAAGAGGCCGTACCTTGGCAGACACTGGAAATACCTGGCAGACATACCATGCGCCTTAAAGGTGAGGAGAGAACGAGAAGGTGGAGACACGAACGCACGGACACCCGGTGCTTGGCCGCAGCGTCGTACCTTACGCCCGCCACCGCTCCGTCGTTCTTGCCGAGCGGCTCGTCCAGCTCCACCCCGCACCACACGCCCTTGGCGAAGTCAGTCTCGCCCAGGAAGCGCACGACACCCGCTTTCGTTCCTCCCACCTGCGAGCACAAATGCAGCTAACTTCTCTCTGGCAGGAGTCCAAAAACCCTAAACGAAGATTTATGCGAATCTGATGTATGCTAATGTTATTTATGCTAATTAGATACAGGTAAAAATCTGCTGCTGTTGTTCTCAGGTTCATTCACTCAGCCCAACCCCCACCCCCCCCCAACAAGTCAGTCCTGAATTGGCTAGCATCACTCTGAAACAACAGGGTGTGAGGACTTATGGCATCTTTCCCATCCGGCCACAGATGGCAGTGGCATCGCAATGAAGCTCAGGTCACTGAAAGCTTCTCTGAACAGAAACAGTGACTTAGCTGTCCGAGGTACCCGGAATCGCAGATATTCACTGTGCTTTTTAATGCAGACAAAAATGGAATGAGAGCCAGTGCTGTGCCTACTGCCAGACCACTGCCACTGTCTCACTGTCACTCTATCATTCTACAAAAAGAAGCCCTTTGTCACCCACACAAAGACACTTTTATGCTCCCTGAAGTTTGAAAATGTCCCAGTGAATCACGAGTGAGGGGGTAGTGACCGGCACAAATATAGCTGTGCAGGTTAACTTGCTGACACTAGTGGGCCTTTACATCTTACAGAAAGCGAGGAGAAGCATTGGTGCCTGTTCGAGACGTTTCTCTGGCAATTTCTTTTCCTAGCTTCTTAACACTGTGTTGATGTCTGACACCAGGCACAAAGTGTAGGTGTCCAAATGTCAAAAGGTCAGGCAGATCTTTTGAAAGTGCATGTTAAGTCATGTTAATATTATATATGTATTATATATGTATATGTTAATATGCATGTTTAATTTTTTTCTCTCTCTCTCTCTCTATCTATATATATATTGTGCTGGGTGGTATGGCCAAAATTTTTCGATATTATATCTGTTTCACAGTATTTGATGGTCCCCCCCCCCCCCCCATACATGATGTGTTAACTGCATTGATTATGAAAATAATTACTGCAGTAGAGTGGTTAAGAGTACCATTACACTGTTAGAAAAATGTACCCACCTAAGTATTACATGTAATACAGATTCGCATGGACCCACATGATCAGTTTTCAAATGGTAGCAATAAAGTAGTGAATTAATCCAGGGTTGCCAACTTCTGAAGATCGCTTGGAGTGAGATTTGAACCTGGAGGAGGTGGCGAACGTAAAATGAACACAAATTAAGTGTTATATCGCGATCTATCGATAAAATGGACACAAATTAAGTATGATATCGCGATCTATCGATCGCCGGTGGTTGGCGCCAGAGCGAACTAGTAACTCATTGAATCATAGATGTGGATCAGAGATAAATAAAGTAGATATTTAGCTGTTGAGCGTGCGGGGGGGAGGATCGATCGCCAGGAGTTGGCGAATTACTAACGCATCATGTATAAACCTAGCGTTTGACATAACAGTCTCAGCAAGAGCAACATCCAGTTAAAATAAGTGGGGGGTCGCTGTTCCCCCGATACAAACTCCCACTACACCACTGGGGGGGGATGCATCCCCCCTGTTAAAATAAGTGGTGCATCCCCCACTACACCCCTGCAAATAAGAGGTATTTCGACATAAAGTAGACAGGGCTGTTTGTCAATGGTTGTATTGTACTGAAAAGTCCCAAATATCTTAATTAAATAACATACTAATAATTTAATTTATAATAATAATAATAATAATAACTTAAACAAATAAATAATAACAGTGGTTGAATACTGGGGAGACGGTACCATCTCTTTTAATGTGATAAAAAGCTAATTATTTCGAATAATTTAGACCATATACGTATTTGTATAAATATGTAACTTAATTAAGCTGAAGGTGCTGGAAAATATTGAAATGGACCTTGAAAGTGCCGTACAAGTTATTGAATTCCACCTTGTAAAGGTGTTTAAACCCCGCAAACATAACTTAGCACAAGGATGCTTAGCGGCGCAGCAATAAAAAGCGTCCCTTGAGAAACAATTAATGACGGTGCTGCGTTCCGGACCCGTGAAGGCTATTTAAAACGGTGTGGCCGGTATATGAAAAATTCTTATGATAACAAAAATAAACACCGGTTTTCGGTGCGAACTGGTATACCGCCCAGCACTAATATATTATCTGCATAATTATATATAAACACACACACACACACACACACACTCTCTCTTTAACTAATTGATTCAGATATTGAATATCAAAGGTCTGGGTGTACTAAAAAAGAAAAAAGTCATTACCAGCACACGGTCACCCAGTTTCATCTCACGTTTTCCCTTCTTGGCTGAGTCTGTCTCGGACAGGTTGGAGACAGAGCCGCTGGCCACTGTGGCTAGGTTTGACGAGGTCTTGGTAGCAGCGGCAGCCTGGCTGACGTCAGCAGAGGCAGCTGCAACTGGAGTGGCAGCCGCAGTTGTAGTGGCAGCAGTGACTGGACTGGCAGCCGCAGTTGTAGTGGCAGCAGTGACTGGACTGGCAGCCGGTGCTGTAGAGGCAGCCGCCGCGGCTGTCGAAATAGAGGATGCTTGGCTGGTGGCCGTCTGTGGGCCATTGGCCTCCCGCTCCGGGACCAGAGTGCGGGACAGCTTGGAGGGCCGGGTGAAGATGCCCCGCAGGTCCTCACACTGAAAGTAGCGAATTCCGGCCACGGAGCCATCGTTCTTGCCAATGGGCTCGTCCAGAACGATTCCTGCCCACTGGCCTGGTGCAAACTGGGTGCTGCCGATAAACTGGACATAGCCGGGCTTATTCCCATTCACCCACACACGTTCGCCCACAGAAAACTCTGCTGCTGCCGAATCACTGGCAACCGAGGTGCCCGCACTTGGGGAAGGTACAGGTTTGGGGGGAACTGCAAATACACATAACAAACAGCACCAGTTTAGAGTTGACTGGATATGTGCCGATTCACCTGCTAAGGCTGTAAACGGTCTCCTGTGCTTACAGGCTTACCTGAGGAGGGGGGGGTCTTGGTCGGTACACCCGTAGGTTTACCAATCTTAGTGGGAGGCTTGAGGCCACTTGGCTTCCCTGTGTTCATGTTTCCCTGCTCTGTGCATGTAAATGTGTTTGCAGAGAAAGTGAGGATGTTACTGCTTTGCCAGCATTTAAATATATTATTCCTGGAGCAAAGTAAGTAGAGGTAATGATAAATAGTACATAAGGTTGTAATACGTATTGTGCTGTGTTGTTATACAAGAAAGGCAGGATCTGCTGTATTTACTGTCCATATTGACTGAGCATCTTCAACACTCTGTATATTACATAACTTTTTTCCTGCATTAGTAGGATAAAAACTTGTGTACCTCTTTTACTTATATCGATCTTACAAATAGTTTAAACAACAAATAAGAAACAATAAGATTATTCATACTAAGAATAATAAGATAATCTAAAATACACACTAAAATAACAGCACTCAAAAAACTGTTGCGTCAAGACAATTTATTTAAGTTATTAATTCTCGTTTGTTAGTTTTTGAAGACAAATGTTTTTAGCTATAGCTAGCAAGCATGGAGCTTGCAGCTGTCTCAGCTAACGTTAGCTAGCTAGCGTTGTTTTGACGGCACGCGCGCCAAAGCCAAGTCAACACGTCCACAGCAGCGTCCGTCTACCGGACTACAAATACCGCTAACTATATTTCTAATGTAGTTCCTTTCATGTGGCTAAAGCACATATAACTCAGTTTACCTTAGCGGCTACGCTCATTGGTTAAAATATTCATTTTGCCTTCGAGCCAGTATTTTACTGTTACCGATAAATCAGAACTAGAAGACAACGCCTTTATGCGCAGCCAACTTCAGCGGCTAGGCTAACTTACCGTCCAATCCAACCATGTAACGGAGAGCGCCACAAAAAACTGACTAGTCCTAAGTTAAAACTATCTTAAAACCACACATCGAATTAAGGGTTTTGGGCGTGTATTTGGTATTTCAAATGATTTAAGCTAGCTAGCTTGTTTATCTAGTTAGTGCAATGAAAAGAATAGCTGGCATGTCTTACCTTAATGACAAACAACACCCCACCCCACAAGTGAAGGAATGTCACAGCTACATCTCTGGGCTCGGTCCGTTTATTTCCCCATACGGTCCATTGGCTGGATGAGGCGGAGGCCACACGCGAGCTAGCTAACGTGAACAGTTACAAAGCTCCATCCTTTTAACGCCCAAAGAACTGACTAATCTGCCTATATAGTGTGCCCCGGTGAGTTAAATTAGCTAAGATGAACAGATATGATCTTATCTTAAATCAATAGCTACAATAAATGGCGTAAAAATATCCCAACAGCTGTTTTCTTACAAAGTGATATATAACGAAACGTATAGCCACCTAGCTATCTAGTATCGTTACACCCGAGTCGCGTTGGTGGGAGGTATGCGCAGCGTTGCTATGACAACTGGCGAGGGGCCATCACGAGAGCAGAAGTTGTGTCTTCTATATTTAAATCTATTACCTATAACCAGCATTAGGGCAAAGTTATTTCACAAAATTGAGACCAAAAATGAAAAACCTTTATTTTTATAAACGGATGGTGGTTGTCAAAGGACAAAGAAATGAAATAAGAAGCTTTGACCACAGGGGGGCAGAAGAAGTGGTTAGATTGTGGAAAGTGTTCGCAGCGAGGCTAATGTATTTATTAGAAGCAATTATAACGAGGCTGAAGTTGGTTACTTGTTCGCAGTTTGAGATTCGTTTGGTTACTTATTCGCAGCTCCTTATTCAGCGGCTGAAGTTGGTTCCTTATTCAAAAAGGGTGTGTTCACGATGCGTGTTTGCTGCGCACTTTGTTTAAAAGAGATATATTAAACAAACGAGCGTAGGAGCATACATTTAAGAGGTTATTGTCTCCCATACTGATTTTGTGAATGTAGAAAAAAATATTAAAATATAATGAAAGCATTCCTTTTGTAAAATGGTTTCTATTTCAAGTCGTTCCAATTGTATGCAATTTGTACATGATGATTGAATTCGTCAGCATTTCTAACGTAAGGAAACATATTCTTAGATTTGAAAACTAAAAACACAGAAATGCTGTTCTAGAACACAAATTAATTGGAAGAAGAAATACCAGCACACAACATGGTATATTGAGCAGTGGGCAGATAGGTGAACGGATTTAAAGGGGCAGTTGCAGAGGCTTATTGAAGGCCTTATTGATGGTGGGCCAGAGAAATAACAACAGCATCATGAAGAGAGAAACCTGATTTTAGCCTGATCCAACATCATTTTATACCTCAAATCTATCTGGAAACACGGCATATTGAGTAGTTAAGCGCACAGAAAGCGCACTGAAATGGTTCAGAGGGGCAAGTTCAGAGGCCTGCTGTATGTCTACACGGCGTCAGGCCAGACAAGCAACACATGCATCATACATAACTAGTTCCTATATGTATGAGGACTCTGATTTTGGCCTGGCCCAACATCATTTTATGCCTCAAATCTAACTGGAAACATGACATATTGAGTAGTTAAGCGCACAGGTGAAATGGATCAGAGGGGCAATTTCAGAGGCTTGCTGTATGCCTGTAAGGTCTTGGGCCAGGCAAAGCTCAAATGCATCATAATACCTGGTTCCTATATGTAAGAGAAACTTGTTTTTGGCCTGGCCCAACATAATTTTATGCCTCAAATCTAACTAGAAACACAGCATATTGAGTAAAGCGCACAGATGAAATGATTCAGAGGGGCAATTTCAGAGGCTTGCTGCATGTCTATAAGGCATTGGGCCAGACAACCAATGCATGCATCACATGTATCGCGTTACTATCTGTAAGAGAAACCTGATTTTGTCCTGGCCCGACATCATTTTAGCCCTCAAATCTAACTGGAAACATGAAACATTGAGTGGTGTGCACAGGTAAAATGATTGAGGGGCAATTTCATAGGCTTGCTGTATGCCTCTAAGGTGTCGGGCCAGGCAAAACTCAAATGCATCATACATAACAGGTTCCTATATGTAGGAGAAACCTGATTTTAACAGATCTAACTGCCAATATGTAAGTGCACACTGATGGCAGGCCAGATTCATGGCAGGTCAGATAAACCTGTTTTGTGCACTTTGCATGAAAGTTCCAGTGATGTTTGTATCAAAAGTTTAATATTTTGTTTTGTTTTGGCACCCTTTGAAAAACCGTGTGATGCTTCTCTAATTTGTGTAATTAACAGCACCTGTTACTTACCTGTGGCACATAACAGGTGGTGGCAATAACTAAATCACATTTGCAGCCAGTTAAAATGGATTAAAGTTGCCTCAACCTCTGTCCTGTGTCCTTGTGTGTACCACATTGAGCATGGAGAAAAGAAAGAAGACCAAAGAACTTTCTGAGGACGTGAGAAGCAAAATTGTGAGTAAGCATGGGCAATCGCAAGGCTACAAGTCCATCTCCAAAGACCTGAATGTTCCTGTGTCTACCGTGCACAGTGTCATAAAGAAGTTTAAAGCCCATGGCACTGTGGCTAACCTCCCTAGATGTGGACGGAAAAGAAAAATTGACGAGAGATTTCAACGAAAGATTGTGCGGATGGTTGATAAAGAACCTCGACTAACATTCAACCAAGTTCAAGCTGCCCTGCAGTCCAAGGGTACAACAGTGTCAACCCGTACTATCCGTCGGTGTCTGAATGAAAAGGGACTCCATGGTAGGATACCCAGGAAGAGACATAAAAAAGCCAGGCTGAAGTTTGCCAAAACTTACCTGAGGAAGCCAAAAACGTTTTGGAAGAATGTTCTCTGGTCAGATGAGACAAAAGTAGAACTTTTTGGGAAAAGGCATCAACGTAGTGTTTACAGGAAAAACAACGAGGCCTTCAAAGAAAAGAACACAGTCCCTATGGTCAAACATGGCGGAGGTTCCCTGATGTTCTGGGGTTGCTTTGCTGCCTCTGGCACTGGACTGCTTGACCGTGTGCATGGCATTATGAAGTCTGAAGACTAACAACAAATTTTGCAGCACAATGTAGGGCCCAGTGTGAGAAAACTGGGTCTCCCTTAGAGTTCATGGGTGTTCCTGCAGGACAATGACCCAAAACACCCTTCAAAATCAAATCAAATCAAATATATTTGTATAGCGCTTGTCACGTTGTCACAAAGCGCTTTACAGGATTTACAAGGTTAACAATACTATGGATCCAAATCCCTAATGAGCAAGCCAAAGGCAACAGTTGCAAGGACAAACTCCCTATGATGGTGGGGAATAGGAAGAAACCTTGGGAGGACCAAGACTCAAAAGGGAACCCATCCTCCATTGGGCGGCCTGTTAACACACAAATTACAAAAAAACAAAAAACAAAACAAATTATACAGATGAATACACAAGTCACAAATAAATCACACAATCAGGCTAAGTATAAGGTAACTAGAATGAAAGTTCTGGGTGTTGGTATTGTCAATGTAAAAAGCACTAGAAAATGGTTTGAGAAAGCACTGGAGACTTCTAAAGTGTTCAGCAATGAGTACAGACCTGAATCCCATAGAACAACTGTGGAGAGATCTCAAAATGGCAGTTTGGAGAAGGCACCCTTCAAATCTCAGGGACCTGGAGCAGTTTGCCAAAGAAGAATGGCCTAAAATTCCAGCAGAGCATTGTAAGAAACTCATTGATGGTTACCGGAAGCGGTTGTTTGTAGTTATTTTGTTTAAAGGCTATGCTAACAAGTATTAGGCTGAGGGTGCCAATACTTTTGTCCGGCCCATTTTTGGAGTTTTGTGCAAAATGATTATTGATTTGACTTCCATTCTCTTTTGTGTTCTTTTTTTCATTCCAAGCAAAATAAATGAAGATATTAATACCAAAGCATTTGTGATTGCAATCATTTTCTGATTTCTGCAAAGTATTATCTGACAGAATTGCAGGGGTGCCAATACTTTTGGCCAGCACTCTATATATATATATATATATATATATATATATATATATATATATATATATATATATATAGAGAGAGAGAGAGAGAGAGAGAGAGTGAGAGAGAGAGAGAGAGATTGATAGATATAGATAGTAGTGAAATATTGTAGTGAAATACACAAAATCGCGAGTCGCAAGTGGAAACACAACTCGACGAGCAAACTTGAAAACGTAGTGAACACTGAATGCCACGAAAACAGGCACAAGCATAGAGCAGCAATAACCAATAAGACATAAACAATAAAGAGCAAAGGAGAGACGGGATAATGGAGTACACCTAAATGTACAGAGAGTGATAATGGAGAAGTGAAGAATGTTACCAATGGGCGGTGCCGACAAGGGCTACATAAACATAAAGCACATGGTGAGACGCTGACGGAAATAAACAAATACATGGTACTGTGAATGGGAGTGGATCACTAGCTGTATTATTGTACAGGGCCAGGAAAAAAAGAGACGCATAACAACCAGACAGTTATTTCCCAATGCTGCATAAGAACAGGTTGACATACACCTGTCTGTCTAAAACAACTTTTTTAAAGAGAATACCTAAACAATCTTTTAGATTTTAAAATTTTACAATATGCTTTGTAAATGTGCTGTTTTATAATTAAAACAGATCTGATTCTTGAGAAGAGAGGGCTATTCCTGGCCAGAGTTGAAAAATGCATTGAATATACCAATGGAAATTGAATTTGGTGGAGTTATGATGATTTTCTTTTAGGGAAAAACTTGGTCTCTATGTCGGAGAATTCATTTGTGTGAGTCTAAATTAATAAGGCCTACAAGTATGTTGTTGAAATTTCTCTAAATACAATATTAATAGACTGCACTATTAACATTATATAATATTTTAATTGCATTAGTAATACTATTATACAAACTGAAGTCTAGTTTATCCAATAGATAGGCACATGTTAAGTATGATGCATATGACCTTTGCTTGGCCTGAGTCATTAGAGGCATATAGCAGCAAGCATCTGCAATTGAACTGTATCATTTCACTTGAGCAAAACTACACAATATGCCATATTGCCAGTTAGATCTGAGGGCTAAAGTGATGTCAGGCCAACAAGGAGAGGTAACAAGGAATAAATGAACACATAAGGCCACCACTAATTAAATGTAACTCGCTTGCAGACCGTTTTTATCTAATATATATATATATCCTAGATCTGAATGAATGAAATATTCTCATTGAATACTTTGTTCTGTACAAAGTTGAATGTGCTGACAACAAAATCACATAAAAATCATCAATGGAAATCACATTTATTAACCAATGGAGGCCGGGATTTGGAGCCACACACAAAATTAAAGTGGAAAAATACACTACAGGCTGATCCAACTTTGATGTAATGTCCTTAAAACAAGTCAAAATGAGGCTCAGTATTGTGTGGCCTCCACGTGCCTGTATGACCTCCCTACAACGCCTGGGCATGCTCCTGATGATGTGGCAGATGGTCTCCTGAGGGATCTCCCCCCAGACCTGGACTAAAGCATCTGCCAACACCTGGACAGTCTGTGGTGCAACGTGACGTTGGTGGATGAAGCGAGACATGATGTCCCAGATGTACTCAATCGGATTCAGGTCTGGGGAACGGGTGGGCCAGTCCATAGCTTCAATGTCTTCATCTTGCAGGAACTGCTGACACTCTCCAGCCACATGTGGTCTAGCATTGTCCTGCATTAGGAGGAACCCAGGGCCAACCGCACCAGCATATGGTCTCACAAGGGGTCTGAGGATCTCATCTCGGTACCTAATGGCAGTCAGGCTACCTCTGGTGAGCACCTGGAGGGCTGTGTGGCCCTCCAAAGAAATGCCACCCCACACCATTACTGACCTAGAGCCAAACCGGTCATGCTGAAGGATGTTGCAGGCAGCAGATCGCTCTCCACGGCATCTCCAGACTCCGTCATGTCTGTCACATGTGCTCAGTGTGAAGAGCACAAGGCGCCAGTGGCGAATTTGTCAATCCTGGTGTTCTCTGGCAAATGCCAAGCGTCCTGCACGGTGTTGGGCTGTGAGCATAACCCCCCATCTGTGGACGTTGGGCCCTCATACCATCCTCATGGAGTCGGTTTCTAACTGTTTGTGCAGACACATGCACATTAGTGGCCTGCTGGAGGTCATTTTGCAGGGCTCTGGCAGTGCTCCTCCTGTTCCTTCTTGCACAAAGGCGGAGGTAGCGGTCCTGCTGCTGGGTTGTTGCCCTCCTACGGCCTCCTCCACGTCTCCTGGTGTACTGGCCTGTCTCCTGGTAGCGCCTCCAGCCTCTGGACACTACGCTGACAGACACAGCAAACCTTCTTGCCACAGCTCGCATTGATGTGCCATCCTGGATAAGCTGCACTACCTGAGCCACTTGTGTGGGTTGTAGAGTCCGTCTCATGCTACCACGAGTGTGAAAGCACCACCAACATTCAAAAGTGATCAAAACATCAGCCAGAAAGCATAGGTACTGAGAAGTGGTCTGTGGTCCCCACCTGCAGAACCACTCCTTTATAGGGGGTCTTGCTAATTGCCTCTCATTTCTACCTGTTGTCTATTCCATTTGCACAACAGCAGGTGAAATTGATTGACAATCAGTGTTGCTTCCTAACTGAACAGGTTGGTTTCACAGAATGTGGTTGACTTGGAGTTATATTGTGTTGTTTAAGTGTTCCCTTTATTTTTTTGAGCAGTGTATAATATATATGTGTGGTGTTGTCCAATTGGCCTTTTGTTTAAGTTGTACTTTTGTTTTGCACATGCTGTTGTTGCACATGTTGTTTATTGATGTAGTTGTTCATTTATAATTGTTAATTTACAATGCTGCTGATTTTATTATACATTGTTGTTATTTTATATACCTGATGAGATGGGTGGGATGGGGACAGTTTACTGTTATTGTTCTGTTTATTTGTGTTAAAATCTGAAAATTTAAATAAAAAATATATCATTATACAATATACATGTTTGTAGTAGTGCTGTCAATTCCAGGTTCAGAGATTAAAAGTCCTCACCAGGATTTTGCTCAGGCTTCCTGGATTGTGTTGATTCCACCAATTTTACCTGGATTGCTAATTAGAAAATCTAATTAGCTTGAGCAAAATCCTGGTGAGGACTTTTAATCTCTGAACCTGGAATTGACACCACTTTATAGACCCAGCCTAGGATTAAGCTATAATGGGAAATCTGTGGTGTAGAATGCATACATTTGTGTGTGTGTGTGTGTGTGTACTACGCAACACCACAAGGTAAATATAATCAATGGAAGGTGTTTTTGTACTGTATGCATAATCCCCGTTTTCGTCATACCTGTTCCATTAGCTCAGTAAGTCTGTGCTTCTTTTTACTGCTACAAATGTGTGTTCTAATAGGCCCTTTTCACAACAAAGCGGAAATACGTCACCGCCGGGTAAAACAAGTTCCTGTACTCGCAGAAGTTAGTTGTTGTCAATTCACCTCAGAAGGGTTCCAAGTTGAATAGAGGCTACAAATTGTTTGTAGAAGAATTTATTCACTCATACCAGGGTAATGTGACACCAGCTAGCACTAGCGAGGTAACTAACTATTATTTAACGTATAGCTAGTTCCATTAGTCATCCTACGGAGTGGTAAAACAGTCCATATTATGATATACATTATAATATTACGAATGATACTGACAGCTTTAGTTAACAATATCTAGCTAGGTTAGCAAGCCAAGTAACGTCAGCTATTGATTGTTTGGTTTACATCAGTATCAACAAAGTTCATGACACACACCAAGTTATTAAGTGTTGTTGTTTATTCAGTGTCCAATATAGTCGACAGCAAAGTGATGGTCAGAGCTGGATGAGCTAGATGCTACCGATCAGAGCTAGTTTCAGAGCCGGTTTTAGTGTAACAGTTGCTGTCCGCATTTGAAAGAGCAAGCTCTCGGCTGGGAGTACACGTACATCCACCACGAATGTGTACTCCCCGCCGTGAGCTTGCTCTTTTCTAGCTAGATGCTAGCGGATCGGGGCTAGATGCTAGCGGAGCGGGGCTATATGCTAGCGGAGCGGGGCTAGATGCTAGCGGATCGGGGCTAGATGCTAGCGGAGCGGGGCTAGATGCTAGCGGAGCGGGGCTAGATGCTAGCGGATCGGGGCTAGATGCTAGCGGATCGGGGCTAGATGCTAGCGGAGCGGGGCTAGATGCTAGCGGATCGGGGCTAGATGCTAGCGGATCGGGGCTAGATGCTAGCGGATCGGAGCTAGATGCTAGCGGAGCGGGGCTAGATGCTAGCGGATCGGGGCTAGATGCTAGCGGATCGGGGCTAGATGCTAGCGGATCGGGGCTAGATGCTAGCGGATCGGGGCTAGATGCTAGCGGATCGGGGCTAGATGCTAGCGGATCGGGGCTAGATGCTAGCGGATCGGAGCTAGATGCTAGCGGATCGGGGCTAGATGCTAGCGGATCGGGGCTAGATGCTAGCGGATCGGGGCTAGATGCTAGCGGATCGGAGCTAGATGCTAGCGGATCGGAGCTAGATGCTAGCGGATCGGAGCTAGATGCTAGGGCAAATGCTCAAATCTTCCACAACCTCCGCCTCTGGTGGACGAACGTGTACTCCCAGCCGAGAAATGCGGACCCTTTTGTGACATCACTCCAAATGCTTATTTTAGAACATTGACAGCTTCTAAATTCTAATTTAATTAGCAAATACTTCAGTGCTGCAAAGGACATCAAGGAAGGTGGAAGAAGCAAACGTTTTAGTAGTTTAGTAGTAGTTTTGTAGTGTAGTAGTTTCAAACAAAGATAGCTTAGAAATTCTAGAGTTGTCTCTAGAAAATGTTCCCAGTCATTAATCTGCATCGGGTCGACTGCAAAGGTATGTTCACAAAAATATTTTGGGACTGGTGAAGGGAACAACACAGACTGGGAACACACACATGGAAGTAAACATACATAGACGAACATATACATGTAGTCACAGACATGCCCAGAGGGAGGAGTCTGGGGCTGTACTGTTAAAGCTGGAAGTATGTTTGTGTTTGTCAGATTTGCCAAAACCACACATACCTGTAGCAAAAACCAGATCACCTGACTTATGTAATTCAAAACCAGACAGTACGCTCTGCAATCCTGCAATAGTAGGGACCTGATGAAACCTTTTCTCTCCTCAGTGTGCAGATCCGATGTGAATGAGTGTGTTAAGTGGGATGCCCCTCTGACTCCTGCAGAGACGGCACCAGAGGAAACCACTGTACCTCAGGCCCTCATCTTCAACAGCAGTGGGGGAGAGGTTGAAAGTCATCTACCTCTCCTAGAAAGCCCCCAGCATCAGGGCGAATTTGTGAGGGAGGATGTGACAGAACAGGGTAAAGATTCTGATGATGAAAGTCCGGATTACGATGAGTGGACTCCTCTGGACACATCAGCTTACCTCTTTGGCCATTTGGAAAATTTCTCCTTTCAGTTTCCAGCAGCTGCCACTGAGGAAGAGGATGAGGTTCTTACAGATTCATCTCTGGGCAGCCTGAACAAACACGTAGATCCCATCCACAATTATCTACGAAACCACAGACCAGACAGAAACACACTAGTGAATCCGTTCACTAGTAAACATCCAGGAGAGCAGCAATCAACCAGCACCACCTGCAGCAACTTTTGTATGCCGCATGATCTTGAAGAAGAAGATGAACAAAAGAGAGTCATTGCTGAAATTCGTTGTGCCCAATCAAAGCATGCCAAAAGACGCCCACGGTCTCCCCTGCCGTTTGACTACATTGTTCCAAATTTTGGCAGGGACTACCCTCTGTTTACCATGATGACTTGGAAGGCCGATGCATGGGCTCTCAGCTACAATTTGGCAGGGGATGATCACTCACCTGGATGGTATCCAATTTACATTGTGCCACAATCTACTGATACCTCCAGGACACCAAGCCCTCATTTCTCTGTGACACAGCAGAATAACCAAGCTCAGCACAGCTCCTGGTGTGGAAACAGTCTGGCAGCTCCTGATGAGGTCAGAGCTCACATCTCCAATGCTGCTTCTGATGTGGGCCAGAACTGCAGAAACCAGATGGAGCAAAGTAGCTCTAGGAAAAGGAGGAGAGAGACAAACACCCCAAACTCCTCTCATAGCTCAGAGACAGAGAGCAGCCCCAGCAAGATGAGCAGACCAGAGAATGAACAGGAATAACTCGATCTGAACTGAACCTGTTGATCAAACATTGAAATTCAGCATTAATGGGGTCCATTTTGCCATCAAGCCTGTGAATTCATACTCTCTGCAAACAAGATGAATGAAACAAATAAACATGTTGTTTATGTACTGCATATAGTTGATTTCAGTATTTCAGGAAAAATACATGACTTTTTTTTGCGATCGATTCAGAACATAAGGGTGTCTTGGCCATTTTTAGATTCACTCAAGCACCTTTAAATTGAGAACCAGCACCCATAAAACTAAGACAAAAAAAGTTGTTTTTGTAACAGATGTTTGTCTCTAATAAGCTGAAAAATGTTAACACCATAGAAAATGTATTATTAAAATGAAGCTAGTTTTTCATTCTGTATCATATAAGTTAGCCAGCTTACCTGTGATAAAATCAGAATGAATTACTTTTCACTTGGTAGATGCTGCTACAACACTTGTGGTGTAGCCAAATTCCATCATGTTTTCAGTGTGATGGGTCTTGTCAGCCACCGTAAGGGCTGACGTGTTTTAATAATGTATTTTTTATATAATGTTTACATGCATTGGGTGTTTACAGTGGGCAATGCCTTCCGAAAGGAGGATACTTATAGAGAGGGAAAGAACTGAGGAAGTGCAGCTGAGGAAGTCACTATGTCGAGCACAACTTTGCAGAGCTGGGTTCAACCAGCAGGTGAAGAATTATAAATGTCATGGAACCATACATAATTTTATGTGAAGTAAGCCTGTTTTCCCAGATGCAAACTTCAGCCAATGACAAATGTGTGTGTTATACCTGTGAATGAGAGTAAACAATGTTTACCAGTGCTTCCATTGCCAGTTCAGTTGTTTTGGCATGTGTCTACAAACACAGAGATCACATAAAAAGTTGGGTAGGCAGGGTGACTGGTCTGAAGAATTTATTAATTGGAAAACTTAAAAATTATTTAAGGCTGCATAGCACACTTCTTGAAACAAATGCTACTCCAGCAGTGTAAACAGAAGTACATCTTTTTAGTGTACCTCATGTGCACAATACTGCAATATACAAATGCAGTATAATTTTGCTTTGGAAATTAATAAAGTTAATCTCTCTTTTAACCAAATATAACTCTTTGATCTCTTTTGAGGATCAGCACATGTAGCATGTTTTGGAGATAAAGTTAGAGAGGCGAGATTGTGATGGTTTGGGCATGTACAGAGGAGGGAGGAGAGGTATATTGGTAGGAGGGTCTTGAGGATGGAACTTCCAGGCAAGAGGAGGAGAGGTAGACCTAAGAGGAGGTTTATGGATGCAGTGGTAGAGG
This sequence comes from Brachyhypopomus gauderio, assembly GCF_052324685.1. NCBI lineage: Eukaryota > Metazoa > Chordata > Actinopteri > Gymnotiformes > Hypopomidae > Brachyhypopomus > Brachyhypopomus gauderio. Next base: position 24,707,499 of record NC_135220.1, on the reverse strand, counting down.
ATATGAGAGTGGCTGGTGTGTCAGTGGAGGACACTCAGGACAGGGCCAGATGGAGGAGTTTGATCCGCTGTGGCGACCCCTAAACGGGAATAGCCGAAAGAAGAAGAAAAAGAAGAATCTCTCTTTTAACCATATGTAATGTATATACCTAGAATAAATCATTATCAACATTATATACATGCATGCATGGCTGGGTATTGTAACTGATAAAAAATGAAAATGCATGCAGTTTGTTATAATATGAGATTATTGAGAATAATCCAAATTATAGAGATTACAGAGCTCTTGGGTTTAGCTTTCATTGTAATTAACTACTGTCATCTTGTACTGTGACAAGGTGCAGAGAACATCAAAGAAATTGATATAATATTTGGTAGTGCTACAGTTCAGAATTCAGCCAAACATGAACTGGTTGCGGGATGTCACAGCTGAACCATGCTGTTATTATTATTAGCTGGCCTGCAACCTCATGCCTACATTGTAGGTGGTATGCTAAAATTATTATAAAGTTTTGACAGACCAGCCAACTTATATGCAGTCCTTGATAATGCTTTGCAGTCTTATTCTAAATATGATGGCACCACGTATCAGCAACGTTTCAGCTGACTAGGCAAGAAGGTTTTGAGCCTGAACAGTAAGAAGCTCAAACACACTGAGGAGCAACATTTCCACTTTTCTTGTTGTACAGCCTCCTATAAATGACCTTGTCCTTGGTGAGTAAGATCTGGTTTAAGATAATAACCTCCTATAAATGACCTTGTCCTTGGTGAGTAAGATCTGGTTTAAGATAATAACCTCCTATAAATGACCTTGTCCTTGGTGAGTAAGATCTGGTTTAAGATAATAACCTCCTATAAATGACCTTGTCCTTGGTGAGTAAGATCTGGTTTAAGATAATAACCTCCTATAAATGACCTTGTCCTTGGTGAGTAAGATCTGGTTTAAGATAATAACCAACTTCACCACTGATTCCACATCTAGTTTCAATGTTGACAACCATTTAAGAATTCAACCTATGACAATAATTTATAGTTGAATTTATGCTGTCAACCTTAAAGGATGAAAATGACAATGTTAACGCTGACTCAGTGTCCCTATCTTGGCTGTCACCACTGCTCGGAAATAGAGAAGAAGATGAACGGAGACATTTCAAAAATTAAGTAGCCAAATAAGGAATGTAAGAGACGCATTACCTGAGCTGAATAAGGACAACATGGAAGAAGGAAAATGGAAAAGAGTACTTTAAAAAGAAGTTCTTCTAATTATACATTCAATCTTAAATATATGCTCATATTTATCTTTGAAAGAGAGTCACCCTGAAATACCAAGTGTTGTAGACCATAGCCTATACCAGACACAATAAAAATTGGAATCCAGTTAAACATTTCCATAACAATTTCATACCAGTCAGTAATCATTAAAGAGGATGTTCAGCCACCATAATAACATTTACATTAATTATGTGTTTGGTCTTATGTCGGTCACTGACCTGCATGTTGTATCTTTGCACTGGTATTTATTGTTTTGTCTCTGCACTTTGTTGCATGTTGCACCATGAGTCTTGGAGGAACGATCTTCTTACTGTATATGGTATATAGTTTGGATGACAGTAAAGGCTTACTTAATGTCAGGCATATATGTAGTGTACTCCAAATCTTACGTCGACGAGTTTGAAAAAAAAATAGCCTCCGTAAGTAAATTTACTTCAGGTTGCATAAGTTACAAATATGTAGTATTGCACAAATCTGTATGCGACCCGATTGAGTGAGCAATATGTAATTTAACTGGCAAGCAAACACGTAACCCACGTAGGGTACCTTTAAATAAGCTCTCAGCGTGTATTAGGTGGGCGTTCCCCTGCGATGATTCTCCTCCACAGGCTGCAATGACACTTTTTATGCAGACGAATATGAGTCACTAAAATATAGTGAAACGTGTCTATATAGAGGATCATCAGAACCAGAAAGGAAGACCAAGCGAATCTATATTTTGTGGTGTATTATCCCGAAACAGCGAATGGACGGTAGGATTGATTTCGGATACTCTTCTCTCGGTCTTCTAAAATAAACAAATGTCGACGGAGCGTGTACTAGTCTAGCGTGCTTCTCCTGATACCTCCATAAACCTGCTCTTTAATTACATTTTTTGTCGTAGTGATCCGAACGTCTAAACTTGGGGGAGAGCTGTGCAATTTATTTCCTCTAATTCCATTAAATTCTAGAATAATCGCTATTAGACATTCCAGGAGCATCCTACTCCCCCCCCCCCCCCCCCCCCCCGCGTTTCTGGCATTCACTACGCAGGCCTTCGCACGTTTGTTGTCTATTCAAAAAGTAGCGCCTTTTTCATTATTTTCTCAAACCACGTAGGTTTTCGGATCTGCATGCTTTCACCCATTATCTTTGTATTAAAATTAGAATAACCTGCATTTGTATAGTGAAAATATGATTAGCGATGTCTAACTACTCACTGTTTTTTTTTCTTTCATAGCACCCCCATTAATTTCTGCATAGATGGCGTTTATGTCTAGATTTTCACGGTCCCGAAGCAACTCTAGATCTCCGAGTAGAAGGGATTCAGGCAAGGGGTCTCCTGTATTAACTGTTGCTGAACTGGAGCGTCTCCTGTACACGGGAAAGACAGCTTGCAATCATGCGGACGAAGTGTGGCCAAGACTTTACATTGGCGACCAGTGAGTATTTAATTGCTTCTGTTATGGCTTTTTCAATACCTTTTCAAGCCCCCCCCCCTCTCTCTCTCTCTCTCACACACACACACACACACACACACCTGTTTACTAACCGAAACTCTTGCAGAGACATCGCTTCGGATCGGCGAGAGCTTACTAGACTCGGCATCACGCACATCCTTAACTGCGCGCAGAGCAAGTGGCGGGGTGGGGCCGAATACTACGCCGGCATGAATATCACTTACCAGGGCATCGAGGCCCATGACTCGCCATCCTTCGACATGAGCGTCAACTTCTACCCCGCGGCAGAATTCATTCACAAAGCACTCAGCATGGGCGGTAAGTCCAAACTCAACACATACCCACAGATCGTAGTTTGCTGGAACGTCCTTGTTTGCTCCTTCGTTGTGACGATGATCCCGTTGGCCACGAGAAAGAAATTCGATATCACGAAAACTACACTGTAAGTAAGATGTATTCAAGAAACAAAATACGGGTATTGCAATGAAAATTATACAGTAGCCTACAAATAAATAACAGTATAAATACAAAGTAAATATGCCCACAGAGGCACAGGTCTCCTGACTAAGTGTAAAGTGACAGCAGACGTGATGATGACGAATGATTAATAAGTGTAATAAAAAGTGCGAATGCCGCAAGACCTCAGGAATGAACCGACGCACGTGCAGTGAAGCAGGCAGGGTGACCAAAGCGTCCACAGCACATTAGACAGTGGGTATGATGATCCTCAGAGGAAGGGCATATGGTTAGTCTCAAGGTTGCTAGCGACACCCTCCACCAAATTTCAAACTATTATTCCTAATTATGACCTCATGTGAAACCATGTTGACATTTTTATGAGATTCGTCGATGGATATGGATATTCAACTGATATTATAACAACTCTTGTATATTTACTCCTACTAACAACCTGACAATGATGAATGACATAAGGCAGGGTTGGCTCGCTTAGTTGAGGCTAGCTAACATGGTTAACTGACGTCACGACACGGTCCTCCGCAGCGGAAAGGCCGGTGTCATTAGGTGTTCGTTTTCACCACCCGTCACTTACGCTGTGGGCAGAGAACACTCTCCTGCTCCATTCTGTTTTGATGTGGCTCTGTTTTGGTGCCCCACTATGGATTGATCAGCACACTTGTCATAGTGGTCCGTGTCTGGCAGTAAATATAATATTTCCACATGCCATGAGCCTTCGCTGCCAAGATGATGCCAATGAGTTCACCCAAATGTTGGTAGGGACGATTTTGTACTCCCAGAACATTGGTGGGAACATGACCCTACTGTCCAAATACATACCTGTGCTCTTGCTTCTGAGTGTCATACAGCACAGGTCGGATGAATAACAATGCCTGAGAAGAACTGGTTTCCTCATTTATTTCCACTATGATACGACATGATGGTTATGAGATTAGGCGAGGCTACAAGATCATGGTGTAATATTTTGTGTTTGGATGCTGGTAAAAGTCATTGCTGCTAGAGGCTAAGATTGTGTGCACTGGTGCTTGCTTTAAAGGCACGGTTCTCGTCCACTGTGCGGTGGGGGTGAGTCGTTCAGCCACACTGGTGCTGGCCTACCTTATGATTCGGCAGAGCATGACTTTAGTGGAGGCCATCAAGACTGTCAAAGACCACCGTGGTGTCATCCCCAACCGGGGCTTCCTCCGGCAGCTCAGCGGCCTGGACAGCGTTCTCCGCGCCAGTCGGAACGCAGCATGAAACCACCCGTAAATCCTGCACTTCTGCTGCGAGTCCATTGCCTTGGCCCGTGTGTTTTATGACAATGACGCGTAGTCCGTTCGGTACCATCAAATCCAACTGTTGTCCTGTGATAGTAGAAATGCCTTACTACATTAAGACCGCTCGAGGTGTGCATACTGCCTTATTCAGTGTTAACCTTTGACATTTTGCTCACGTGACCACATCACTGAAGTCTTCTTGCCAGTTTTTTTTTTTTTGATCAACAGCCACATGGGACTAACCCCCCAGTAAACTTTACAAGCAAAATAAGAACAATGATCAGGTTCGATGTTTAAGAAGGTTATTTAAGAAGGGGGGAACTTTCTTAGTATATCCAGCTATAGAATCACTGCTATAAGGACAGCAATGCTGAATAGCTCAATCAGAATCATTATCACTTGGCTCATTATCACATTGAAGCTGTCCGCCTAGAAGCACATGCAAACAAATACGAGCATACATGCAACTTCTAATATTTCATACAGGTTCCTTACAACCGGTTCAACAGCTATAGGGACTATAACCTACATACCGAATTTCTAAAAATTGCCTATTTTAAAACTAACAAGATCAACATTCATTAAATATTCATGACCAAATGACACGATTTCAGTATCATTAATCCAGCCAGGTGTTATGCAGCTCGTAATGTAGCAGTAATTTGGCACCCTTTTGTACTCTGTGGGTGTATGCAACATGGCACTGATACACAGTATCACACACTAACGTCTTGCTCTAAAGCAATGAAGTAGCAGTTTCTACATTTAGTTTCAGTGGTTAGATTTTTTTACTATAATCTGGAAGTGTAAACTAACCAATAATTTTATAACGGTTGGCTGGGGCTACTTAAATTTATGCCAATGTTACGTTTTCAGTGTAAAATAAATTATAAATGATTTGCACATGATAGTATTTATTGTTTAAAATCACCAAAAGCAAACAAAAAAATTAATATATGATACAAATGTGTTACTTAAGAACAGTTGTTCAAAGTTGCTTTACAACTTTTATGAGCTGGGACCACAAAGCCCCTCAGTGTTAAGCAGAACTTTACTGCACACCAATTTGTGTCTTATGAACAGTTTCTCAGCACTCCTTAACATCTTAGAGAGAAACATATATGACAGAGTAGCAATTACACTCTGTGTGTGTATATACATAAATAAACTTAGGTATTTCTAAAGCCGTGAATTAAAGTGGCAAATACCTCAATTGTGATGTTTCATCTTGTCAGCATTTGTAAAATGCTAAATTGTTGATCATTAGTTAATAGATGTAAGTTGTATGTTTTTTCACCAAGCTATATGCATGGTGTCAATATGTCTTGAGTTGTAGCAAGTTAGCAAGTTTTTAGAAATAGAAATATGATTAAACTGTATAGATCTCTCCTTTCTTTGAGGTGTCTTGTGAATGGTCATGTGACGTACATATTTATGGTGTTGTGGCAACAAGACATTTACAAAATCTCCACATGTACAAATTCTTCTTTCAAGTAGCAGAGTTTACAAAGTTATAACCAATAAAACCAAACCAAAACAACCACAAAAATCAACACTTCACAAGAATTGAAAGTGCAGACCACAATGTTGTTTTTTCTTGGGTATTGTCTTAAATCCAACTGATCGACCAACCATGTTCCTGTAGAAAATACCTTGTACAACAGTTTTGTACTGAATTCCAAAAGGATTATAAAGAGCCAGCATCATGAATCAGATCACACAGTACTGCCTACATCTCATGTAACAACACCCAGTGTCTAGTACGTTTCTTATTCGAAGGTTAAAATGCGTATCTGGCAGTTCATTGGAACTGGATTTGACCGGTCTGAAGAAGGAATCATCAGAATCTTGTCAGACAGAATCAGAGAGGGGCAAATTACAAAACCTTGGCATAAATGTAGCAACTGTCTATCAAAACTGTAACCAAGGACAATTTAATCAATACAGAACAACGAATGAACTTGGTTTATGTAACAACAGTTATTTGCCTAAAATGTTTTTCTGTTATAGCATCCTTTCTGTGGGTTCAAATTATTGCTATGAAATCTGTCACTATATCTTATCTTTCATCTACAAACAAAGGTGGATCTCACATTCTGTGGGATTCTTCTTCTGTTTTTATGGTATCAGTTCTGTTTTTAAAAGACCGTTTCTATAGTGATACTTGAATGATTTTTTTGATGATTTTTTTTATTAGTCTATGTAAATAATAAATGTCAAATAAAAACATGAAACAAATGAGATCCATAAATGTTGTATTATCATATTGTTCCATACATACTGTGTTCAAAATTCCTTTAAACTCTGTACCCTTAAAACCTTAACGTGCAGTAGTAGAGATTCAAGAAACACCACCTCTAGCAGGTGAGTAGGTGAACCATAGACTTTATATACAGTCTATGGAGTGAACAGAACACAAAACTGGAAAGATTTATTTATATAAGTGTCTAATTGTCTCATTATGTTACCCAAATATTACCTCAAATTATTACCAAATACTACAATTGTTAGTAGTGGTGTTTGGCCAGGGTAGGCATCTAATACCTGTGTCTGGGGTGTGTGATAGTGTTTGTATTTTACGCTGATGTGGTATGTTTACCTTCATAATAGTGAACTTATAAATATATAAGCTCTTTGATTTAGACTCCTAATGATTTGCTGCTGTGGGGATAGTTGAGTGTTTGATACAACAGCAATTTCTTTGAGTTTATTGGTGACTACCTGTGTTAGCTAGCAGGTTAAGATCATTAGCTTCCCTGAAGGGGATTCTCCGAAAGTATTACTTTACTCTCAAAGAGATAAAAAATGTATCCGCTCAATTCAATATGTAAAATCCATCATTTACAGTACAACATATTAAACATATCACATTTACATAACTGCCTATCTAGAAGGAACATTGCTAACTAATCCTTTGTCCAACTTCATCCCTTTTCATTTTGGAAAGGGCACTTCTAGTGCTAATTTGTGTTTAATATGTCTATAATATAATAATAATCTTTATTTGGATAGCAAACATACATGCAACTCAAAGTGCTTTACATGTACATGTGACGGGCAGGGTGAGCAAAACAAAAAGCTATCACACCAAGTCTCAGGGAAAAAGGATGGTGAAAAAGTGCACAAACCAAAAACCTGTGACTTCGATCCAAATGAAGGATATAATGACCAGCGGTCAACTGGTACAAAGACAAGACATATAGACAAACGACCCTCAGGTGAGACGGATCACGGGCTCCGCCCACCTGAGGGACGAACACAATAGGGGTGTGTTTAAAAAATCGATTTTTCTATTCAAATCGATCTTCATTTGAATTATTCGATATCGATTTATTAAACCTGAGATCAATCTTTAGAATTGGCAAATTTTCCTCGCATATGCGTACCGTTTTAACGTCTAGCGTTTTATCTCGCGTGACGTGCTTTAATTCCACCTTGTTTAGGTGTATGAACCCTGCAAACATGACTTTGTTCATTGCGCTGAAGCGCGGCGCGTGTGAAGTTTCAAAATTTGAGAGGTGCACGACCACACGAAGCGACAGCGCACTGGCGGAGCCACCGCGATTACGTCGTTTTCGGTGCATGGACCCTCACGCCAGTCGTGATGCGTCAAGTATAAAGCTGTGAAGTTTTCTCAATTTCTCAATATTGTTACTGCACAAAGAAGCTGTCTCCCTCCTCAACATGTTGATCAGCTCATTTTCTTGCAGAAAATTTTGACAATCTCCAAGATTTCAGAAAGCAGTCATGAATAAATCTTAGTTTTTGGACCTTAATGTTTACAATATTCAGAACTATGTTCATAAATGTTTTTTTACATGTAAAAAAAAACTTAATTTGCACTTTAAAGGGCTGTTCAAAACCGCTTTCAATGCCTTTTCTGGTAAAGGAGCTATGTGGAAATGTGTGCATTAATTGATATAAAAACACTAATATCACAGTATAAACACTAATATCTTAATTCATTTTAATAAAGTTTGAGTGATCCTTGTATCATTACAACATTTCACATTCAGACTACACTTTTTATTGTAACTGAAATTTCCCTACAAGAATCGATATTGAATCGGATCGAATCAAATTGAAAATCGAATTGAATCGGGATCTTGTGAATCGGAATTGAATCGAACTGGGAAATCAGTAGTGATACCCACCCCTAGAACACAACAACACAACTGCCGCTGTAGAATGAGGCGACCAGTAGGGGGCCCGCCGTACCGTGACAGTACAAAAACATTAAGAGAAAAACAAAGATAAAAAGGAAACAAACATAAAATAAGATAATGAAATTATTAAAATAGACAAAATAATGTAATAAAGTCAATAATATGTAAAATAATGTAATAGAATAATATGATAAAGTAATAGAACAAAGAACCATTAGTATTTCTTAACTAAAAGCAGATCTAAACAATAAGGCTTTGAGACTCTTCTTGAAGCTGTACAGGGATGAAATATCTCTGAGCTCGTCAGGAAGAGAGTTCCAGAGCTTTGGGCCATAGTGGCTAAAAGCACCCTCACCAAATTTAATCGGCTTTTAGGGATCACCAGTAGATTAATGTTTAAAGACCTGAGAGACCTGACTGGAACGTATCTAACCATCATTTCACTAAGGTAAAATCAAATCAAAATCAAATAAAATTTTATTTATATAGCGCTTTTTACAACAGTTGTCGTCACAAAGCAGCTTTACAAGTGCCGAGTCCTAGCCCCCAGTGAGCAAGCCAAAGGCGACAGTGGCAAGGAAAAACTCCTTAATTGCTCCCTAAAGAGGAGCAAGGCCATGAAGACATTAAAAAATGTCTAATGTCTAATATGTTTCTTGTGAATTTGTTTGGCAGCATGTATCTTTGTCCACAGTACATGCAACTGGAGATGCATGGGGTATTCCACCATGTTCCACCAAATCAAATAGATTGAGATGGGGTGGAATAATAAGGTGTCAAAGTGTCAGTGTAAACACAAAATATGATTCTGTTCTGGAACAGGTTCTGGAAGAGGTTTCCTCAGGCACCTAATGAACATGTGTTAATGCAACTATTAAAACAAAATTTTCCAGTCATGTTCTACATAGTTCCGTTTATTTTAATTAGTAAAAAGGTGGCAAATTTTGACTAATATGCCTATAAAATGGATAAAATGTTTAAAATAAAGATTGTGAAAAACAATAATTATGATACAATAATTTAGGCCAAGAGTCAGTGTTACAAATTCTCAATAACTTGACTGAAAACAAGCAGTTTTTTTTTCAGGAACAGATAAAAAGCTTCCAAGCCTAATTCCATAGCTGAAGATCATTTGGCAAAAGTGTACACACCATTATTTGAACCGTATTAAACTTGATGACATATACAACTTTATGACATATACAATTATACAATATAATTATTCATAAATACAATGCTTTTCAGTCTGTTTAAATTTCTTAGTTCTCTTTTATATTTAAGTTTATGCTTGTTCAACCACTGGATGGCAGTATAAGAAAGTACATAATTCACTCTAGAGAGATTTTAGTGCAGCTAGTATTTGAGGAATTATTTTAGATATGGTGAGATAAATGTTGATGCTTAGGCCTTTAAGAATGTGACTGAGGTTGAAAAGTGCCTCAGCTCTAATTGTTGCTGGCTATTCTGGGAATCTAGGCAGCATGGTGGCTAGCATGTTTACCTCAGCAATGGGGTCTTGGGTTCAAGTCCTTATCTGAGTGGAGTTTCCATGTTTCCCCACATGTCTGTGTGAGGTTTTTTCCAGGGTCTCAAGTTTCCTCCCACAGTCCAAAAACATGTAGGTTAGGTAAATTGGCTTTCCCTGAAAAATGGCTAGGTTGTTTTGCCAGAATTTCTCCTGTCTATTGAAATGGCCCTTATGTTGATCAAAGCCTTCGTGAGTCAGAAGGCTGATGCCCCTCCCACACACCCTGCATTCCTGCATTCTTATCCTCTTTGAGTCTGAGCACCCTAGCTAGCAAGTGAATGTCATCGCATTAGTAGATATATCACACAGCAGTGATGTTAAACTGAAATGTTGATTATGTTTGTACATATGGATTGATATACTGCAGTGATTGTCTTGGAGACCTAAATTTGATTTTATATACCACATGGTCTCACACAAATCAGGGCTTCTTGGTAATACCAAAATTGCACAGTGTAGAATCACAAGTTAAACATATCAAAACAGGCCTGTCAGGATATGCTGACATTAACTACAGGAAAGTTGTAAGATAGTCATTAAGGCATTTTGTACTGAAGTCCATGCAGTTTTTCATTGAGCTAGCCGTTCATGGCCTATACTTTTTATTTGTCTAGATAGACAACATAAAAACATACAGATTGTCAGAACTAGTTAATAACGTTTAGCTTGTGCCCAAATTTCAGACGTATCTTAAACGCGAGGTCCAAAATCTAGGGAGCTGCACTGGTGTCTGGCTCCTCGCCATTTTAGAGTGACTACTCTGAATACTTACTTTGTGGGTAAGGGAGTCATGCTGTCCTTGCTGACAGGTGAGAAGGACAAACCAAAAAATGTTGCACTCTATTTTAGAAAGCTAAGCAGTTTGTAGCATAACTACAGCAACTACAGCTCTTTGCCATGAAGCTACCATTTGAGGAGTTGAGGCACTGGTTCAAGGGAGCATGTCACCCCTTCAAAACCACAAAGATACTCAACCCCATACAAGCCCAATGGTCAGTGCAGAATGGTGCTCATCTCCTGGGCAGACGCTGCCAGCACATTGCCTTATGTGATGAGTGTGCACAGAACAAAACACTTTGTACTCCATCTACTGGAAAATTTCTCCCGCTGCATACACCACACCACCCTAGACAAAGGACCAAACAGGTGTAGTACCTGGTGGACTGGGCAGTGTACAATCCAGAAGAGCGGTGCTGGCATCACAGATCCTGGATCCTGACTCGGATCACCTCCTTCTACCATCCACCCATGGCAGGCCTCGAAGATGAACAGGATCCTTCAGGGGCGGAGTCCTGTCAAGGTGTGCTGGGCCCCCAGTGAGAGGGATACAGCCACTGATCCAATCCCCAAACTTTACACACATGCACACTTTGTTTACTTGCATCGTATTAATGTCCGCAGTAACTTGTCTCCAGTACTGCAAACTGAGTCAGTGTAGTGTCAACACCTTGGACAGGCCTACAGCTGCCAAGATTATGCACGTTATCAGCAGTGGTCTGCATTTGCTGTTTTTCTTTTATTTTGTCACTCAACACTAAGTTTGCTTTGTCTAACTTGTCTAATAAAAACATGGCCATGGAGCCCTTGTGTTTCACTCCCTCTCTGCCTTGTGTCAACATATTCTCATATTTGTACCCCAAAGCTTTCTCCAAAAAACTCGGTTCTGTTATACCGGAATTTATCTGAAGTAACAAAACGCACCATTAAGTAGACAATTACAGCAAAGTCCTAAGACTATGGGTTGGATGGCAATACCTCATTTTTTATATTATTACTGTATATCTTCGGATTATACAGTATTAGCTCTATTATAACCCTCACTCACTTCATCCAGCCTGGCTTCAACTGGAAGCTCTTTCAGCTAGTCCAGCATCCCCTGAGCACTGGTGAATTCGTCAATCACAGGCCCTCACCCAAGCTATACAAAAAAATTTATAGTTAAAACCTCTTTGAGAATTTGGAAAAAATCCAGACCTTACAAGCCTTCTCCATCTTTTTGGAAACCTTGTGAATTTTTTTTTCTGAATAAGGAGAAGAAATTCCAGATGAACTCTGGGTATGGGCACAAAAGAAAGTATAGTACTTAAATACTCTGTCTGTGCAAAGCACAGTCTCATGCAGTGTTAAAGAATATGTCACCTTCCTTTTACCAAGGTCAGACTGTCACAGATAAGAACATAGATGTTGGCAAGCTGTAGTAAAGCACCTGCGCACATTTTGGACCCATCCCTCTCTCTCTGCCCGTATTGGTCTGAAACATTCAATTCATTCACAGATATTGTAGGTAAACCCCATGCCGTTGTTGCCCTGTTCGGGACAAACCCATTTTTCTCTAAGAACAGAGGCTGGCTTTGTGTCATTCGCCACCCTCCTTGCAAAAAGGCTAATGGTACCTAAATGGAAATCCCCTGATCCCCCATCTCACACACCACAAGAAATGTGTTCAGTTGTTATAATGAAAAGAAAATTAGGACTGGTTCAACATGAAAATTTCATATGATTTGGGACCCCTTTTTGAATATATTAAAATCGTGCCCTAGATGGATATCCCCTAAGACATTTCGTGGCTCATTAACACCGCTTATTGTTTTGTAACTGGCTGACCAACGTAAATAAATCAAGCAATGGGGCTTTTTCCCCCTTGTTTGCTATTGTTTTGCTTTGTCTGTTCTCACACTGTTTTAAAAACTCAATAAACTCACAGTAAAAATAATAAAAGATTACGTCTTTTGAGTTTGTTGTTATTAATAATAACGCAACAAGATGATTAACTTTAATTAACTACAGGATAAAAACATAAACAAATATATCGACATTCTTTTCAGTCACTTTTTGCTCAGTGTTAAGTATTTATGAATGAACTAAACTCACAATTTACGAAGTGGTTATTGCGTAAAAGGCTCCGCCTGTCATTGAATAAGAACATAGCTCTGAGAATACCCGCACCGAGATTCTTTTTTACTCCAAAGCGTTACCGTCATTTATTACGTATACACATTTTACTGTTTACTACTGTATACACTATCTTCTGGACGAGAACTCAGACTGCCATCGCATTTACATGACAACATCATAAACGGATATAACAGATAATCTACGTCGTGACAGCCTAGGAGAAAATGGACATTTGGTTGGGGAAAGTTGATTAACCTGTGAACTTCACAGTAGAATGCTTTATTTTCAAGGGTATCGTCTGAAATCATTTTCCTGGAACAATTAATCGAAGATCTATTTGACAATGGTAAGCTTTGAACACAGTCAGTTTGTGCATAACAGTAAAGGTGCTTATGTCAATCGTTACACAGAACTTGATTTAAATCTCGTGCCTTAAATTGAGAGTCAACTTACAATGTGACGCCACAACTTATTTAATTTAACTAGCTTATTCGTGGCTATACTTAGATGCTTTTTAAAAATATATATTATTTGTTTCACCTCTGAAGACAACCTATAAGAAATTCAGTATACCATGTCATCTTTATACGTTATATATATAATTCAGAAAGGTAAAAAAATGTTTGAAAATGTTATGATTGTGCCATGCGTAGCCTATACATAAATTACAATCATCCTAAAAAATAAAAGTAATAGGAGCTATCATATTTAGAATTTATTCTAGACAAGTGTAAATGTTACACATTATAAAAAGTAAATTGTAATGTAACTGAAATGTTTTGCTTTGAGTAAAAAAAATGTATAGCAAAGTCTTCCTTATGCCTCAAACTATGACTATTTATGGGTTCGCTGTTACAGGAATCGGACTCCAAGTTATTCCCACTTCCATAAACCATTTACGAGCACTGTGTTTATGTTTGTTGTTTTCAGGGCACCTGCGCATTCAAGAAATGATTGGCTTTAAATACACTATGCCTCCAATCGCTTTCCAGGATCTGTTTTTGAATATATATATGGTCATCTTTGGTATTGGGATATCCGTCTTCATCCTGAGTCTAATCTTTTGCTGCTGCTTTATAAGGTAACGATCGTAACGACTGCCAACCTCTTGGACAATTGTCACGAATTGCTGATTAATATGACGTACCCTACATTACCAGACAAGCATTTCACATAGACTAGTCATTTCTGCTCTTTCCGCTCAAATCCTAGGCATTGTAGTTAGTCCAGCTCCTTTTTGTAATTTAAATAATACGTTTGATGGACAGGAGCCTCAGACCGCTTCCTGTGGTCTGAAGTACTTCCTGACTCAAACAATCCAGGAGCCGATCCTATCATCTCTTTTTGTTCCCGGTGCTATTTTTATCTTCTGACCCCCAAAGACTCACACCACTCCCACACCTTACACTGCAGAATCAACTTGCCTAAAAATATTATATGGCTCGCTACATGTCCGATAATATACGTTATACTTTCAAACGAAAGGAGGAACAATATAATTAATATTATACAGATAAGATTATCATCCAAAATCATCCAAACACACCAGTCACCAGTCTTAGCACACAAAATATGAAAAACCTGTTCTGTTAAGGTAGTCTGTTATAGTGTGTGTGTGTGTGTGTGTGTGAGTGTGTGTAATAATCTATCTATCTATCTATCTATCTATCTATCTATCTATCTATCTATCTATCTATCTATCTATCTATCTATCTATCTATCTAATAATCTTATTCCTACCATGTATATGTCTGAAAATGTCTGAAGTAAAAAATATAGACGTCTGAAGTAAAAAAAAAGTTAAAAAAAAATTTTTTTAATAAAAACTTCACTAGATACATTTCAGTCATTCCGGTGTTTCCACCCAGAACACAGAAACACAGAAAATTACTGTCTCAGGCTTACAGTAGGAGGTTATATATTTCTCCTCCCCAACCACTATGGGTATGACCTTTGGTGTTGACCCTGCAAAGTGTATCTTACACGTTGTGGATCTCCTTGCACCTCCTTGTTGTATCTTGAGTGGAGTGCCCCATGTGCTGGGAGGAGTTATGGGGTCTTGTTGTATCTTGAGTGGAGTGCCCCATGTGCTGGGAGGAGTTCTGGGGTCTTGTTGTATCTTGAGTGGAGTGCCCCATGTGCTGGGAGGAGTTCTGGGGTCTTGTTGTATCTTGAGTGGAGTGCCCCATGTGCTGGGAGGAGTTCTGGGGTCTTGGCACTGGCAGCTTCTGGTTTGTCTCTTGTTTAGCTTAATATGCCTGCTGTGTATCTGATGACTGGCACAGCATACATGTTTAGGAGTTTGATCTTATTGTTCCCATTCAGCTGATCTTGAGAACCTGCATTACTTTACTGTCCTTTTTGTCTCTGCCTTGTGGTTCCTGTGTTTTCAGAGAATGTACAGGTATTTGGAGATGTCCTCCAGGTCTAGATTCCATTCCATCTAAAGTCCCATTCCATCTTGGTGTCACCCATACAGGAGGTGATTGTATTTCAGCTCTGGAATCTATACCTGTAGACACTGTTATTGATGGTCTGGCTGAGAGGTTTCAGGTCTATGCAGAACACCAGTGAAGACCTGAGCAATTGTTTTTTGAGTTAGCTTCTAGCGTTGTCATCTACCCGAGAAATACTGAGACGAGGAGAGACGAGCCTTTCCCGAGATCTGCCCTGGGACAGCCACCTCCTGCATAACCAGCTATGATGAAGGATCAACCCACTGCCCTGGCCCCTCCCACCACCCTGCTATGATGAAGGATCAACCCACTGCCCTGGCCCCTCCCACCACCCTGCTATGATGAAGGATCAACCCACTGCCCTGGCCCCTCCCACCACCCTGCTATGGCTGTATCTCCATGGCCCTGCACTACTATTACCAACCACCAAGAAGTTTAAGGCTGAAGAGGAATTACATAGAGAACTCGTGTATATAAATACACACAAATATGAGAATTATTTATTCTTCCCATCTTTTCTTTGTTTATGTATCTCTCTAATTGTTGTTATGTGGTGACCGCCATCGGCCAGAGGAGGATGGGTTCCCCCCCTGAGTCTTGGTTCCTCTCAAGGTTTCTTCCTCATGCACTTAGGGAGATTTTCCTTGCCACTGTTGCCCTTGACTTGCTCACTGGGGGCTATATAAATACATATTGATTGATTGATCTAGTATTCAACTGAGAATCGATCAACTATATATATATATATATATATATATATATATATATATATATATATATATATATATATAGTTGATTGATTATATATATATATATATATATTAGAACACACACAAGTGGTTACTAGGGGGCTGTGGTGCACACATGCCCAGAGCGGTGGGAGCCCCCTAGTAATCACTAGTGTGTGTTTGTGTGTGTGTATTGCACAGATGGGTAAATGCAGAAGACAAATTTCAATTGCAGTGAAAAATCACTGTTGACAAATATAGCACATTTCTTTTTATCTATGTTTAGTATAATTTAGAGCTCCACTGCTGTTTGTGACTCATTGTGCTACTGTGTTTCCCCAGTAAATTGCAACATCGAGCCCAGTGTGAGACATTTGACTACGAAGTGGTAAGAGAGCAAAGGTCATGAGGCGATACCTTATTATATGCACTAGAGTATAAAGATGACATGGTATCCTGAATTTCTTATAGGTTGTCTTCAGAGGTGAAACAAATAATGTCAATTTTCATGAGGTAGGCACTTTTCTTTTAGGTCTGGTTTTCAAAGATTAGTACATGTCCTACAGTAGTGGTGACACCAACTGACATTACAGTTCACTCAGACGCAGAGTTCAGAGGTAATTTTGCACTGTTAACACGTGTGGTTCCCATCCTCAACCAACTGCCCTGTCTTCATTCTCCTAGCAAACGTGTGCAGTGTGTTTGGAGGACTTCAGAATAAGAGATGAGCTTGGGACGTTACCATGCCAACATGGCTTTCACAAAAGGTAATTTCCAGACATGCTCAGGAAGGGGCTTTTATTCGATTACTGACTCACAGGAACGAGGAACTGGTCATCATAGGTACAACAGGCAATAGAATTAAGCATGGTGACAAAAACATCGTCATATACTTTTGTAAAACCGCCATTAACAAGGCATGGGCAAAGCACAGGGCAAACACATTAACAGGGCAAATAGCAATGTTATTCCGCTGGCCAATCAAATTACGGTTACGCCGCAGACATTCCAAGAAACATCTCTGATCTTTCCATTCCACTCTTCTCCTGGAGTGCTATCAGATGCCCCACACCCGTAGCACGTCTAACGCGCTTTGCACCTGTGCACCAGGTGTCTGATGAAGTGGCTCGAGGTCCGGTGCACGTGCCCCATGTGCAACAAACCCATCGCTGGTCCCACGGGCCGGGTGGGCAGCATACTAGACGAGCTGGTGTGAAGCGTCAACACTTCATATGCTCTGCTGACTCTGATGAGCGAACAGGTTTGGGCTTCAGTTACTAAAAGGGTAATATTTCTAAACTGAACTCTCAGCCCTCTCCTGAGGATGCAGAAGGCTGGCGTCCTGATGCTTTTGTCGTACTGGCTTGTTGTAGCCAAAGTAATGGATCGGACTGATGAATACAATTTGTGAGCATGGCGTAAAAAAAATAGGAGTAGTCCAATTTCAACCTTAATGGGAGAAATGTGTTTATTTTGTACAGCAAAAGACCTCATTGTGTTTGTCATGAGTTTCTAAATTTCATAGGATGCTATTTATTGTAACATTTAAATAGTAATGAGTTTCTCATCCATGCTCAATTAATGGTGTCCATGCATGTTGGTATGTTCCCATGTCATATGTTCAATTAAATTGCTACCAAATTAATGAATCCTGTGGTGGGTTTTTGTTCATTTTTAGGTTTTTAATGATGCTGTGTGATGGTTCAGACTGCTCCCTGCTGGAGAACCAGATGAATTGTAACACATTTGTCCAGATATCAGAAAAGATTTTAATAATCTCCGTTCCATGATAGAGATCTGATAGATATTTCATGGTTTGAAGACCTTGAGGATTCTAAACTTGAACACAGTCATCCACTTAGAGACTTACATCTACTTAAAAAAAAAAAAAAAAAAAAAAAAAAAAAAAAAAAAAAAAAAAAATCTTAAAACATCGCTGATGAGGCGATTATAATACATAATACAAAGCCATGACACATGTAAGGTCAGAGAGGAATGGCTTAAAGAAATGTTTAAAAAAATAAATAAATAAATAAAGTGGGGGGAGGGGGTCCTAGTGTGATGGGAATGCACGAAGGGATTGAGTGGCAGTAGTCTTCAAAGTTGCCCACAGTTGGCGATGACAATCTTGGCAGAGCATTTACCACTGCTACTTCCTTTGCGTTCGATAGCCTTAATGACATCAATACCTTCAACGACATTCCCAAACACAACGTGCTTGCCATCCAACCTGTGAAAAAGGAAAGATGCGTGGACACTTCAATTTGCTTCTCAAATAGCCAGCATTCAGATATTTACCAGGTAAGCTGCAATAGTCGCAAGTGTTTTTTTTTTTTAAGTAAAAGCTAAAGATTCTAGTTACACTGCTTGCAAAATTGCCAAGATGTTGTCCAGACGAGTCTTGGTGTGCAGGCTAGTTTGATTTTGCACATTTGTCACACCACACATGGTTCTTAGATTCCATCATTTCATAATTCAATTCCAATCATGGTTACAATAACAGAACAAAACCATGCAATCTCACATTCAAGTTCTTGTAGTTCAGTGAGATGCATGCTGCTGATGAAACACCTGGTGCAATGTCAGAAACTACAGCGCATCTGGCAACCGCAAGAGAACACGCCCACAGCAGAACCTGAAGAATCCAGGTTCTGAAGAGTCTTTACCAAGCGGTATCAGCCGTGCAAATGAAGAACTGGGAGCCATTGGTGTTGGGTCCTGCATTAGCCATGGACAGAGTACCCATGCCCATGTGCTTTAGGTTGAAGTTTTCATCAGCAAACTTCTCGCCGTAGATAGACTTCCCTCCAGTGCCATTGTGGTTGGTGAAGTCGCCACCCTAAGGTAGGAGGGACGGAGCCACAAGATTGGTTCACGTGCAATCAGAATCTCAATAGTTGACCAATGAAATGGCAGATGAGAGAAAATGTGAGATTTCCCAGCTTACCTGGCACATGAAGCTTGGAATGACACGGTGGAAGCTAGAACCCTTGTAACCAAAGCCCATCTCGCCTGTGCACAGTGCCCGGAAGTTTTCTGTTTGGAAGAGGGTTAGGAGTGAGTTTCCGAAGCAGGTGAATTGTAAAGAATTGCGTTTTTCTTGCTGATACCAGAAAAGAAAACGAAGCCTACCTGCAGTACGTGGGACAACATCGGCTCTCAACTGCCTCAGCAGTCAGATTAGAAAAAAGAAAAACAAAAAAAGAAAACAAACAAAAAAACAAACAAACAAAACATGATCATGAACCACTGGTGTCATAACATACGGTCTCTGCGTGCGTCTGATCTGCCTTAAAAGTAGTACACTGAACCTGGCACAATTCCAGGAGTAACAAGTCTCAGTTACATTAGCCTCCTGTCCCTATTTAATGATTTAGAGGTAAAGTGATGCATCCCAGTGTAACCACACCCTCGGTAACAACCGCGCCCAAAGTGACATTACAGCCACGTGAACAGAATTAGACAGAAACATCTCTAAACATAAAAAGGGGTTTCCAAGCAGCGTCCGCATGAATTATTAACACGACACTTCTCGCGGTTCAAAAGATGAAGGGTTTCCCCTAGTTGTGGTATTTCAAAAGCGTCTGTATCTCACAGGTTTATGGATGCAAGAACGTGTACGCTTGGTCTTGGTGGGCTGCAGCTAACCAGCCAACCGCGCAGCAACGATAGTGCGAAAAGTGGACTTCCGGTAACGAGACTCCCGGTTCTCTTTAGTTGACAGCAAACGGGTTACTGTCTAGAAGTATACAAACTACTACCAGATATGAAGTTCACTTGACTGGGTTCAAGTAACTAAACGTTAGGTACATTATCTGCCCGGATGGGGTTTCCTATGCGCCGAGGGTAACGGGCAAATTCGCTAGGTAACAAGACCGGCGAGGGCGTGTCGGAATATGCTTTTCTCCTTGAAAGGACCTAAAGCACCCATCAGAGTAGTAACTCTCAAAATAACAAGAAAACCAAATCATCATATTAAAGGCTATGCTGCAAACGCATGTAAATGTAGTTTTTTTTTTTTGTTTTATGAAACTGAGCTATGGCAATTCAAAATGGCATCTTGTGCTATGAAAAGAATGACGACGGCATAAGAAGTAGTGTAGGCTGTTTGAGGCACTGGCGAGTCTGGCTGCCCGTCTCCAAACGTTTGAATCAAGGGTGGTCAATGTGATGCAGTGACGGATGGCAAAAGACGCACCAATTAGTCTCAGTGTTTAACCTCCCGCTAAAGATATTACACAATTCACAACAGACGAGCAATCCGTTTATGCAATCTCAACCGGCAACAACGGGCACACATAAAACATTCAGATGACAGCAAATACAGAGTTGGTTATATATTTTATATAGCCAGCGTTAGATAACGCGGTAAACTGATCAAAACATCATCGATTACTTCTTGCACAATTGCACCAGCTTTATGGGTTTTAAAGATCTCCTGTATGGCATGAAAATGGAGTTACTACGCTACAATGACTGTATATGAAGATAGTAAACATAATCTATTACCAGAATTATCTATGCAAGACGTTTCGTTTTCTAACTAGCCATACTGAACTATTAGAGATTATTAGCTAGTCAGATCAGTTATTTTTAAGCATGTTGGACAAAGATGCTGTTTATAACTTACCTCCATCACAATCCTTCCTGCGCTGTTATCATCAATAGTGATGTCAAAAAAGACTTTAGGGTTGCCCATGCTGAACACGGTTGTATTCTGCTTTCTGTTATTTAGCGGTTAATTGAATCCTAGAAGGTGCTGCAGCTCATCAGCGGACACGCCATAAGAAAAAAACTAGAAGTAGCGCGGAGACCTTTTTCCAATTGGAACCTATGAAGACTCGAGACTGCTGATTGACATGGACCTTAGCCAATTAGATACTTCGGAGGTGCATAAATTACGACCAGCTCCAATGTCAGGCAAAATCATTAAACCAGCACAGTTCAAAGGGAATGATTTGATTGACATTGAGATTGGCCCGTTGTAGTTGCTTTAAATGACGACAGTAAATTTTAACCAACAAACCCTGAGTGAACGGTACCGATGTAGGTCCGTGTTCAGGCGGCTAGTACTGTCCATCATGGCGTGAGGGCGTCGCCCGAGTAATGCAGGCTACTTCATTCTTTATTATGGCAGAAAGGTAAAAAGCGACGTTTATATACATCAAGAAACGCCTGTACGAAGGGAATCCACAGGAACACTTGATGACTGTGTGAACACCTTTCCTCTTTTAATCGCAGCTTATTCTGCGCGCTTTCCGTCAGGATAAGAAAATAGCATTTAATTAGAGTTTGAACGTCAACAGGCCTGTAAAATGCACTGGACACTGCAGTAGCACATTTCGCTACAGACGCTATAGGCTGGAGACACGCCAACAACTCCCCCACGGCGTCTGCATGCTGCAGTCAGATGGGCTGGATTTACCGCAGCCGACAGACACAGATAGCACGTGGCAAGACTCATGACGTCGACAGACAGAAAGCTCGTGCCAAGACTCGTTACGACGTCGCAAATAATGAAAACGAAACACTATGGGGCTTAAGTCTTTACTTAAAAAACATAATGGAAATATTTCACATCTTTAGAAAAACAAAATGATTTAAATTTTACAAGTTTAATTCAATTGCCAGAACTTAAAGATTCACCTACACATGACAGTCAAACATTTTTCAAAACAGTATGATTAACAATGTGTGTGACTTGGTGCTGGTCTTAACGAAGTCTCTCAGCTCTTTTATTGAAAACCTTCATAGTCACATCTGATGATGAAATTAACTTTTTTTTCCTTTTTTAAAAACAAATTCATAAACTTTGCTAGATAACACACAGAGATGCATACAGGTCCACCAATTATCTTTATAATTATTATAACAATAATTATATAATCAAAGATAAAATTGTATGATACACAAATGTCTTCAAAAACAATTGCACATCCAATAAGTCCTGACACTCCCTGGATTATTATGATACAAACTGCACATAGCCAACAGGGTCCAGAGAGCAATTATAAATAATAAAATAAGACTAGACAGGAACCAGGGTGTGAGCTGCTCCATCTCCTCAAATCAACCGAACCAAAAAGGAAAACAGAGAAAGGTAATGCAACACAAGCATATCTGACAAAATTAATGTCATAGTGTTTAAAGTGTGTGTGTGTTTGTGTGTGTGGTAATTCTAATATCATGGGGTAAAGAGTGTTCACACCTGTAACAATAATCTTATTTCTGTACATATTTTCAACACAGATCCTTAACTGCTTAATCTTCGTCCATGACGGGGTCAGATCTTGCCTTCAGACCAACATCTAACCCATCAGGAGGCTGAAACTACAAACAGTCGAGATGAAACCGTACAGCTCACTGGGAAAGTTGAGCGGAATGCCCTTGTTCAGAGTTGGTTTGAGAGCGCGTTTGTGATATACCCTGTCTGCAATATGATTGGATAGTTACTTGTGCTCTGAGTGACTGCTTCCTTTTTTGGCCGGACTCTTTCCTCTACTGAACGAGCTGGTTGTCTGCAGGACCCTCCGTGTACTGAAAATCTCCTGCCCGTCAAAACGCAAACAGAACCGATTAGCGAACGTGAAAAAGGCGTTCAAGGGTGAACGATCAGTGGTGGGTTTTCGTCCCCTCTCCTCCTGTCTAGCATGACGGAGGCTTCGGTCAGGAAGACGAAGCTCTTTAAGGGGGAGGAGGACAGGATGACAGACGGAGCAGAGGACAGGGCCAGAAACCCCGGGTGCAGCTAAGGGGCCTGTGTGCGCTCACACACACACACACACACGCGTGTGCTTCTTCTGTTCAGTGACCTAATATCTGCATTCATCTGGAGTAAACATACGCTTTCCTTCCTGTCTCCGGCGCCTGGAAGAGGTGTCACGGCACCATTGTGCGATACATCACATGTAGGTGGTACATCCCCCCCCCGTTGCTACTGCGAGATACGTTTTCGTGATCTCCGGACAATGGCGCGGAGGGTGCAGAGGTTAGGCGGGCGGTTGTGGGCACTGCGCGACTAGGGCATGCAGGCTGTGTTGTCTAACAAAGTATAAACTTCTGGACTTCAAGTAAAGTACAAGTTGGTGAGATCAAGTCAAAGTGAGGAGATATATATATAGTACGGTAGGGTGCTAGCTTACTGGTGGATGTTCGTCTGAACCTGCTGAGGTAAGGCGCGAGTGTGTCTTGTGTGTCTGCAGGGTCTGCTTGCAATCCCAGCTCTTCCGGGAGTTCAGCTTCACAACCGAGGTAAAAACTATTTTGGCTTTTCCCTGTGTCGTCCTTGACGGAGCTCATAGCTTTTTGAACATTCGTCCTTCCTCCTTTGCATCCACAAATACAGGAGTTCAAAAAGACCGCGAGTACTAATTCACACTCAATTTAAAACGTGACGCATGGGGGCGGAGCCAATCCCATCAAACGTGGAGATGATGAGCCAGTCCCAGAACAGCTCTGTGCTCCTCCCAAAGTAAATGTCATTTACACCAAGCACAAGTCCAACATCAGATGAGGTGCTTTTCTACAAATGGGTTTTGCAGGAGCCGGAAATATGAAAAGAGACTCTTTTAATTAAAATAAGAAAATCACAAAATCTCGACATAGTTTGGAGGCGGACTAACAGTAACAATGTCACATTAAAATATCTTCTGCATTTTCCTTGCCATGAGAATTACTGCATTCCAGTCTCAAAGGAACATGGTGGGCTAAGAATTAGACTCAAACATATACGAGGGACCCCTGACCCACAACCCCAAGTCTCCTAACTGTGTGCTGAGTGTGTGTTGGGAAGGGGGAGAGGTTTTTTCTTTTTGTTTTGTTATTTTGTGTTTGTTTTTTTTTGTTGTTGTTTTTTTTTTTTTTTATAAGGACAGTGTGGCTAAGCTGGAGTTGCCATGGCAGCAGCGAGCACGCTCAGTTGCTCTCGAACAGTGAGAGCAGGTCGTCGTTGCTGTTGTTGGGGAGATCGGGAGGTCCCAGGTAGGACAGCAGCTCGTCCGGGTTCGTGAGCTCGGGAAGCAGCTGTAGGAGAAGAGGGGGAGAAAAGGCGTTGGCTTGCACATCTCTAGCCAATCAGAAAGCTGGGCTGAACCCACATGCTCCAAAGTGTAAATGTTCAAGCACGCTTTGACCTCGCCAAAACGAGCGCGATGAAGTTTGCGCAGCATCACAAACGCACAAAGAATCGGGCGATGGGGTGTGAGGGGCGTTCTCAGCTGTGACTCACGTCGAGGGCGGGCTCGGCGACATCTCCTGGTCCCCCAGGGCCGGCCAGGCCGAAGGTGTCCGTGTGCAGCCGGGGGTTCTGGGCGCCGCTGCGGGGGTGCATGGCTCCGGCGGGGCCCAGGCCAGACGCACCGTGCAGGGCCTGGTGAGGGGGCGGCTGCGGGGGGCGGCGGCTGCTGCTGCAGGGGATTGTGGGAAGGGTCCATACGACTGGAGTGAGGCATCTGTAAGGAAGAGGACACAGATTAGCGGGGTGTCGCGTAGCACGTAGCGCGTCTCCACGGGATGGAGAAGCGAGCTTCAGCATTAAATATAACAAATGACGAAATGAAAAATGGAACAGAGATGTCCCGGACGACTGGCAGAAATGCTGTACCTGGCTAGACATGGGGTGGCCCATGGGCTTTTCAGGGGTCAAGAGACCACTGGGTAGGTCAGACTGGTAGGAGAGGGGCGGGGGACCCGAGGCAAATTCCCCCAGGGTCGGAGTGCCGGGAGCATTTGGGAAGTCCGAGAAACCTGGCTGGCTAGAGTATCCCGAGCCGGCTGATAGAGGGGAACAAAGGAGACGTGATTAGCGTCAGCCTACGGGCTTCATTAGCAAACGTGACCGTTACAGCACCACCCACAAACGCTACTGTACCTTGGCTGGGGTAATCAGGTGTGCTGCTGCTGCCACCTGGTGGCAGAGACTGGTAGGGCGAGGAGGCTGGGCCCAGCGCTGCGATCATCTCCATGACACTGGGTAGGATCATGTGACTGGGGCTGAGAGTACGGCAGCGCTTCAGGGCCGGACCATCCGGATCCTCCTTAATGTGCAGGTCGGGCTTCACCGGGACCGGCTTCCAGCTACACACTGGATCGATGGTGATCTCCTCGTAGTCCGAACTGCTAGATTGAAACACAAAGGGCCGTAAGAATGAGAAGCACATCTGCATTTCAGTATGAAACTGTTTAAAACTCCATTAAAACAAAGAAGCAGACAATAGGTGCCTAGCTGTGACTGAGATTATATACGGAATTCGGCGCGTAGCGATTAGTAATCTGAGGTGAAGATGATGCTCACTTCTGGATATAGATGAGAATGCCAAGCATGTACTGGTCCACTTCCAGCCCCTCCAGAAGAGCAGTCTTACTGCAAACACCAGAGAACACACACAATATAAACAAAAACGTGCCAAGATGCATCAATACATACCTAAAATACCTCTAGATGTCACTTGTAATCTTGCCAGGTAAAATACACCTTACAATAAATCATGAGGTTAGAGGACTAAATACTGTGCCACACAGCTGACCTATATGAGGGTGTTCCAAGATCGCGGACGATGGTGGGCTAAAAATATGGCCAGAACAGAACAGTGTCTCTTACTTGCACACAGGACAGCGCCAGGTCCCCCTCTCACAGTTGAGTTGCAGGTAGGACTCCAGGTCAAAGCACTGCGGTGGGGGGAGAGACAGACGGGTATGGATAAGGCACTTGTACTAAGCGAACATGACGCGTTAAAAGCACCAGCGATAATTCAGTATGTCCAACAGGGGGCGCCAGTATCGCGCTATCGCTTCACGCCGGGAACTCCCAACTGAACACAATGGGAGTGTGTGGAGTCCGCTGCTAATAATGACACGGAGAAGTGCAGGAATGCGTCACCGACGCCAGAAGTGGATTATTCAATAACGCGGAGAGTCTTCAGTGACTTAAACGTAAACGGTAACGGGTGACTAGATGTTCGGGACGCACCTATCCAGGGGAGCATATTAGCTGGCTAACGTTCTGGTTAATTTCCATGGTGGTCTGTTTAACTCCCACGACGGCGGCGCTAATCTACCCATACCTCTATAACCGTTAGATAAGGGCTGCCCGGAGTACACTTTGGTCACGATCGGCCTTTCCTGGAAGGTTTTTGTTCGTTTTGTTTTTGTTGACAGTGTTTGTGGAAGGTACTATGGGGCTACACGAGTAACACGATTCCTGAAAGCTTCTGTCTGGTTTACTATCCTGTTATTTAGAAAACCAGAATCTGATCCCAGGAACTCAATTTAGAGTGACCAGCAACCATGTAAGTACAAGAGAGATGTCCCAGTTGTAAAAACCAGTCCTGAACCCCCCCCCCCCCCCCAAACACACACACACACACACTGCAACAATATTAATTAATATCAATAATATCACCTGTATGTGTCGGCAGTCGTGGCCGCGGGCAGGCAGCTGGATACGGCGGAAGGTGATGGGACATTTGAGGGAGACCTTGATGGCGGTCTGCTCGACGCCGTCCTCCCCGTTCAGACCGGGGGTCCCCGGGATGGTCCCACTGCTGAAGTTCCTCTTTACTGGGGAGAGGAGGGAGCAAACGGAGCGTGAGCTTGGGGCAGGGGCGGGGTCAGGAGAGGGAGGGGTTAGAGCAGGGGTCTCCCAACACGTCGCTCGCGAGCTACCAGTAGCTCGCCACCCCTTTCCGAGTAGCTCGCCAAAGGGCCAATGAATTACATATAAATTTGTAAACCTAATTGGTCCCATCGAGAAATCTACTTAAATTTATGTCCAATCAAAATTCACAGTTGTCCCTCCCCTTCTAACACTAAATGATTATTCGCCAATTATACAACAGTTAGTTCACAATCCGACTGGTTGAGAAGTGTTATAACCCTGCAGATATGTGTGATAACAGCACGGTATTCTCATTCTCTGTATCACTCCGCGGACGCGTTGTCAAGTAACGGCATGTACATATATTCACGATAACACACTCCCTCTCGTGTTCTATTGCTCAATTAGCTGGCAATCAAAAAGTTAGGCTGCCGTCAAAATTGAATAAACCAGGGGTCACCCACGTCATGAGTCGCCCGCGGGCTTGTTTTAAAAATAGCTCACTATAGCGCCATGCACCAAAGCGCTGCATCGTTTATGTTTTTGCTACTATTATAGATTGTCCGCGGTTGCTAGCGGTCTTCCCGCTTAGCAATTGACACTCGCACACGCAACTTTCGTCCCCCCCCCCCCCCCCCCCCGGTAGCCCTCCGCAATAACTGGTATCCAAGAAGTAGCTCCCAGGTCCAAAAAGGTTGGAGACCCCTGGGTTAGAGGGAGGGGTCAGGAAGAGGAAGGGAGGAGTTAGGACTCACTCTTGGTTACACAGTGTTCGGCAGGCAGGAGCCTCTTCTTCATCAGGCCCTGTAGCACAGAACGCACAGATGGCCGGTGGACCAGCTGCAGCACGAACAGATGAGACTGGAGAGACAGACAGAGACAGGCAGACAGACAGAGACAGGCAGACAGACAGACAGGAGAGAGGTGCACCTTATAAAATGCAAGGTAGACAACATCATTCTTCACAATAAAAGCAGTGGTGTGTTCTGCAGAATCATCAGTGTTAAGATCATTCAAACTGGGGCATCACACACACACACACACACACACACTTACACAGCAGCAGGCAGTGACGGTGATCTGGATGGTGTTGCGTCCTGGCTGGCACACGTGTTTCAGGTAGAGGGGCTTGTGGGACGTCTTGTTGTCACCGCGCTCGATGGTGAGGGGCGTGGCGTTGACGCTCACCTGCACAGAGGCGGGCCAGTTGGTGTTCATCTGCCGGTCTTCGTGATGGTAGCACTTAAACTGCAGTTCCAGATCCGGCCTGGGAACCCACACCATGGTTTCATCAGTACACACACACACACACACACACACACACACACACACACACACACACACACACACACACACACACACACACACACACACACACACAGAGACAACTACTGCACGTCCGTAAGCATGTAACAGAAGCGTGTGTACTTAAGCATGTGACACCAGGTAACCATCGACCTACAAGTCCTGTACCACAACATTCCAGAATGGCACATCTGACCTCATCATGAGGGTCTTGTAGACGGAGTCACGCAGCTGGAAGACGTGGTTGCTGACGGCCAGGTTGTGTTCCAGGCGGAAGGGCTCCAGCACCACCCCGTCCCGCACGGGGAAGGTCAGACGGAGGTCGTCGCTCGGGTTCCCTGTAACCGACCGGTTCGGGAGTCAGAATCGCACCTCCAGAGCACGGACAGGATTTAAAAGGACGGCGCAGCTAAATAGTTAACGTGTGAAATAAACGTACGTGGCAACCTCGCCCGGTAGTGGCGCTAGCTACCGTGAGGGCCGTTTAGCCGACCGCACTTCGATTCGTGTTTCTGGCTCTGAGACTACGAGGCGCTACTTATTTCCAAACACAGCGAGCAAAAAGAACGGAAAGGAAACCATGCGCAAGATATGGCGACCGCAGTCGACACAGCAACACGGAGACGGCCTGGCAGGTCGGAGGCGAACGTTAACGGCCCACGCGCCGCATCGCAGACGCCAAGTCCTGTGAATCTCCGTCTAAAAGCGGAACGAGGAGTTGTGCGGGTGCCATGACGATTGCGTAAGGGGGTGGAGCTGCCGGGTTAGGGTGGAGCGGGTACCTGTAGGGGGCTGCAGCGAGCTGATGTTGGGCTTGACGTCGGGGAGGAAGGGAGACTTCACGTCCTGTCCGGGGGACATGTACGGCGGCATGGTGCTGCCGGGGGTCATGGGAGGGGTGGGGTTTCCTGGGAGGGGTGAGCTGGGGTATCCGGGCATTGCTCGCCCAGGCTGTGGGACACACACGTCACACACACATACGTCACACATCAGCTGCATTACAGCATGTTATTCTCACCAGCCGTTTTAAACAGCTCCCAACATGGACCAGGCGCCCTCGGGTACAAGGTCCGACCACGGCGTTCCCGAAATGGTCAAATATTAACCAACTCAGAGAGTCAGAGAGAGAGGGATAGATCGAGGGAGAGAGAGAGAGAGAGAGAGAGAGAGAACTGACCCCGTTCACCGCAGCCTGGTTAAAGGTGGTGTACCCTCCACCACCAGCCACTCCGGTTGCCAAGCTGCCGTGGTTGCTGCCCTGCCCGTTGAACTGCTCCGCCTGGGAAATGAACAACAGTTCAGAGGGAAAAAAATTAAAATAAAAAAACCCCCACCGTTAACCATTAAATGAATAAATAACCTCCATTTAATTGTGCAGAAAAATAATATTCGATGCATCGGCACAATAACTGCAGTATAATAATAGCAGATACAGTCATTTTGCCACTGTGTTTTTCGCACAAATCCCACAGACTTGTGCCTTGATGCAAGTGACGATTACAAGATCTTTTTCACATGCAGGATTCAATTATCTGGTGGTGGCAGATTCCACGGGCTTTGCCCTCGCTGTGAGAAACCGCTGACCACAGAACCTGTTCCGGGTCTCAGCCGACGGGCCGCTGAGGACACCTGCGACCCCTGACCTCCGACACGCCCCCTTACCTTGTAGTACTGGCCCGGGTTGCCCGGTCCTGCAGAGTACTGGCTCATCTGCTGTATGGGCATGCGGTGGCCCGTGTAGGAGGGCGACGGAGCTGAACGTTGGGGCCCGGGCCCGTGGTACTGCACCGTTTGCCCGGGGTACGGCCCCGCCCCTCCCATCGCTGAGCCGTACTGTTGCCCCGGGAACCCCTGTGGAGGAGAATACTTCCTGGTTCATTTTGAGCAACGCGAATACCCGAGTATTATTCTGAATTTCCCTCTGGCTTTGATGGAACTATGGTCATCTTGAAAGACCGTCGTTAAATGGCCACGTTCCATCCCGTCCTGACCTCGGTGTTGTAGGGGCGCTTCAAGCCCTGCTGGTGTCGTGGCGGGGGTCCCTGCTGGGCCCCAGGGTAGCCGGCATGCTGGGGCAGCCGCTGGCCCTGGGACGGGTACATGGGCCCCATGGAGGGGGGTCTGGAGCCCACCATCCCGGAGGGGGCCATGCCGGGCGGGCCACGCGGGCCCGAGTGAGACAGGAACTGGGTGTTGTAAGAGGAGGCGCCACCCATCTGCAAAACACAAACAAACAAGCCAAATAATCAACACAAATAAACAAAGCAACACGTATCCACGCTTATCAGAACGTAAGACCTGTGGGCTACTGGACTACAACAGGTCCAAACAGGTCCAACTCTCACTCCCTACCCCTGCAGTAATGATGCGATCTACTACCTCCGAGATCTGCGGTTACCACGGGACTGGGGAGATCCCAAGCGACAATTATACCCTTAGTTATATTAATTAAAACCACCGGTCTGGAATGAAAATGCTGCAAGCCATGTCTGGCCAGCAGGGGGCGCACAATGAGTACAAGCCCTGGGTTTAGGCTCAGCTCTCCACCAATGGCCCACGAGATGAACAAGGAATCAGAGCTACAGTCATGGTTAATCCGACATCCCCTCAGCAAGCTACAGCTCAGCAGCTGGTTACTGTTATTAATAAATACACCAGGGTTGATGTAAAGGTCATCAGGGGTCAACATCACGCCATTCTCTGT
>NC_135220.1:24671677-24674177 GCF_052324685.1 Brachyhypopomus gauderio | reverse complement strand
TGATATTTCCAAAATTAGCTAAACTACATTAGACGCTGCACTGAATCAAAGACGCAAAAAACACATCTGCTAAAAATGAGCAGTGCGGTTACAGGCCCTGCCGTTTACCGGCGGCGGTCACACACAGGCCGTGCCGTTACCGCGCCTCACGCAACAGGCCCTGCCGTTACCGCGCCTCACGCACAGGCCCCTGCCGTTACCCGCGCGTCACGCACAGGCCCTGCCGTTACCGCGCGTCACGCACAGGCCCTGCCGTTACCGCGCGTCACGCACAGGCCCTGCCGTTACCCGCGCGTCACACACAGGCCCTGCCGTTACCACGCGCGTCACACACAGGCCCTGCCGTTACCCGCGCGTCACACACAGGCCCTGCCGTTACCCGCGCGTCACACACAGGCCCCTGCCGTTACCGCGCGTCACGCACAGGCCCTGCCGTTACCGCACGTATTAAAGGCCTCTCCACTATACCTCATGGTTTTTACCATATTCTAATGGAACCAGTGTTTAAAAGAACACTGTTACACCAGCAGTGTTGGGACGAGACCAGTAAACACTGCCTCTGACCAGTGTCCGCTACACAGGAGCTAATCCTCCTTCTAATCTTTGCTGGTAATAGGTAGCCACAAATTGTTCCCACTTGAGAAAGTAGTCTGGCCTCTGAAATCACACCGTCATTTTACCTTATTTGGCAAATTCGTGACAAAAGAATCACCCGGTTTGTTTTGACAAAATATGGGTTTTTACGTTTTTTGTTGTTTATGATAGCGTTTCCCCACCACGATTTCTCGTACGTTTTCCGTCCCGTTCTAGGCGCGCAGTGACGTGTCAGAACGTTTGGTTTGTTAGTTGTAACAGATCACCGTAGTGTGTGTGGCAGGCAGGGCATCAAGTTCCAACGGGGCAGAGAATAACCCTTTAAAAGGCTGTAGGAATAATGGTGGCAGGTGATTATTTGGGGGGACAGGAAATGGCGTCCACGGTGAACTCTAAGAGCCCGTTGCACAAGAGTCGTTAACCCTACAGAACCTTTGACACTTTTCGTGGCCTGTTCCTACAAACCGCGGCGGAAACAGCGTCTCTTTAACCACAGAAGATCCGTGTCCCTGCCAAGGGGGGGTTTTGATGCCGACCCGTGGTTCTCTGAGGATCTCCGAGGTTCTACAAGATAACACGGAGGCTGTAAGCAGAGGCTCTAGAGACTTGGTGGGTCTTGGGGTCTTTGGGGAGGTCCTTGCTGCCCGGCGACAGCGTAGTGCATTCCAGAGGAGACTGAAGTTTTTTCTCCAGTTCCTCTCTGCAGAAACCACCCAGACTGCCCAACGACCGCCCTTTCCCCCGCTGGTGCAGAAACAGGGAAACTTGCTCGCTTGTGGGAACCCAGACCCCCAGGCGTCCAATCAGCAGAGAGCTTACAGCGCCAGAGCCAATGAAGGGGAAGGGGAGGGGGTCTAGGAGTGTGTTCAGAGGGCGGTGATGTCACCTGCAGTCGACCGCACTAACTTCGACAGAGCTGCTTAACGTTAGTGTTAGTGTGTTGAATCAATGACCTGCTGAAACGCTGTTCTGAAACGCGCTCGCGCTCACACACGTCACTCAGTTTTAGAGGCATCTACAGGCGAAAGCTCTTGCACAGATGTTTCCAGCTCCACTTTTCAGAATGAAACAATACCTGTTAATAATAGAAAATAAATTACAACAAATCACATATGTCCAGGAAAAGCCTTCATAACCGAACAGGATGAGACTCTCGAAACTGCAGAATGCAAGGAACCTACGATGCAATAACCCAAGATCAGAGTGACAACGCTCTCCAGAGAAGGGAGAAGTTGTGTTGGAGGGGGGGGGGGGGGGGGGGGGGGGGGGGGGGGGGGGGGCCGCCCATCACCGGAACCACGGCACAGCCCGAAGGGGCCGGACCGCATCACCAGCGTGTGGTTTTTTTTAAACTTCTGGGAGCTGCGTGTGGTACCAGGAAGTTGAGAGACAGATCAAGAGATCGGAGGGCTGGAGTGTGTCATTTCGAAGGAAGACGGGGCGCTGTGGGCGGAGAGTGGGAGAAACGCAGAGTACTGACAAGTTGGAGAGGAGACGGTTCCTTCACGTCCCCCACACACACACACACACACACACGCAAAGATACACGAGCACTACACCTGTGTGGCGTTGGAGGCAGGGCAGGTTTCATGGAGTTGATGGGGTTCATCGGAGGAACGCAGGGGTCAGCAGCGAACCCCAAATCACCTCAACCTGCCAGGCAGTCTGAGAGAGAGAGAGAGGAGAGAGGAGGAGAGAGGGAGAGAGAGAGAGAGAGAGAGAGAGAGGAGAGAGAGAGAGAGAGAGAGAGAGAGAGAGAGAGAAAATGAGAAAGAAAGACAGAGTGAAAGAGAGACAAAAGAAAGGGCAAAAAAAGAAAAAAATATTTAACATATTTGCAGAAACAAAGGGTTTTTTGTGTGCGTGTGTTCTCCCGTGGTGACTCACTGAGGAAGGCAGACTAGCT